>NC_066880.1:27539431-27839431 GCF_022985175.1 Labeo rohita | reverse complement strand
ATTTTGCAGATATTACAAGGTGTATGTAAACTTTTGACCTCAACTGTACGTATTATAATGTATTAAGGTGTTTATTATTTTCATTACTAGCTGTGATTACAATTATTCATGAGGTTATAAAATGCATTATAAGGTACATTGCAATATAAAAGCTTTAAGTAAAGTGTTACCAAATTGTTTTTTTTGGGTTTTTTTTGGCCTCCTGATATTGTCCAGGGACTCTCCTAAATGCTACTGGAATCTGATTTATTGCAAAGGCATTGCATATGTCATGTGAATCATCTGGAAAGTGGTTTTCAAAAGACCAAAGTTGAAATGGCTTGAGCAGCGCATTACAGTGCATGAGGTTAACACTGAGTTCACTGCAGTGGCCAGCGCTAGTCATGTGAAAAAGCCTGCAGGCATCTCACAAGAGGATATTGAATACTGCTTCTATTTGCCTCCATAATCAAAGCCTCAATGTGCTCTTATGTGATTGCTCATATTTTGGTCTCACTTGAAGTCCCGCAGTTTAGTAGAATGGAAGTCCTAATAAAAGCACGCAGAGTGGCTCAGAAGCACACTAATGTTTTTATCCAGCTCAGGTGTGATATTTTCCTCAAGCTAATCCTTCATAATCATCTCTCTCAGGTGGAGAACTCTCAGGCCTTTGTCTGGCTGTCCCAACTGCGGCATCGCTGGGGCGAGAGAGAGAAGCACTGCTTCGCCAACATCTGCGACGCCCAATTCCTCTATTCATATGAGTATCTGGGCAACACTCCGCGATTAGTCATCACGCCACTCACAGACAGGTGAGACGCTGGAAAAATGCAGCTTTAGCTTTGGAGTGACTCATTTGAGAAGCAAATTAGAGAGTGAAAGCGTCCCATTAGATGCCCTTATGCTAAAGGAAGACGGCAGGTTGCTCGGGTGGGTCCGTCTCGACCCTTTGAAATGGTCACAAAGCAGAGACGCTGCCGTTTGATAGTCAAATTAATGGCAGTGCGCTTTCCTGAGCATATGGTCAGTCTCTGAGCTCTGCTGACCGAGTCACACGTCTGCCTTTCATTCACAACGAACTGAGACGATGCAAAAATACAACACCGGGGCACAGATGGCTCCATTAAGATACGACAGCCACTGAACGTCATTCATTTGCACAGACCACTTACTTTATAGTTGTTTTAATTAACATGTAAAGTAAAGTTTTCCCAAAATATTTCACTTTCGTTTTGCTTAATTTATTAGCAAAATCAATATGTGAACCTATGCAAGCTTAACAAACACTATAGTGTTAGATTTATGTGATAAATTAGGGATCATAAGACATTATTACACTACTGTTCAAAAGTTTGGGGAAAGTTTTTTTTTTTTGTTTTACAACTGATCAAAAGTGCCAGTAAAGACGTTACAAAGTTTCAAAAGATTTATATTTCAAATAAAAGCAGTTCTTTTGATCTTTCTATTCATCATATAATCCTGCAAAATAAAATTTATCACACTTTGTGTGAAATGTTTCTGGAGCAGCAAATCAGTGTATTAGAATGATTTCTGAATGATCATGTGACACTGAAGACTGAAGTAATGATGCTTAAAATTCAGCTTTGATCACAGCAATAAATTACATTTTAATATAGAGTGCACAACATAAATGAGTACACCCCCTCTTAATAAATATAAATTATGTATTTTCTTAATGATCACTAATATAATTCATTGAAAGATGGCAAAATTGAACTTAATACTTAATAAAAACAACAAAATATATGCCAGTATTTTCTGTAAGATAAGTAAATTAGCCAATTTTGTTTAAATGCAGAAGTAAGTACACCAAATGTTAATTCAGCAAATGTATAATATTCTAGTTCTCAGTATGCCCTATAGAACTTTAAGTATACTGCTCTAACACTTTTTGGCACTGAGTGTACAAGTTCATGACAAATTTTCACATCTGTCCTGTTTAAGTCCTGGAGGACGACCTCCTTAAATGCCCTGGTCTTTAATAGGGTGTTTTGCTCAGCTTGTCTCTACAGAATCCCACACAGCTGCTCAAGTGTGTTAAGACTGAGTGAAATACTGAAGGATTTTTACCTTGGGAGATGAAAGTTATTATGAAGTTTTTAAATAAACTTTGAGAGCAGCAATGACAGTGTGCCGATTTTTGTTGATTACCAGGCACTTCTGACTATACTCCTCCTCTGGCAACACCAGAACATTTTGGATGCTTTTGGATCCGAAATGATTGACTTGGTCTCTTGAGTCCAGAGTACGCATTCCCAGAAGTCTGTATTTTGTAAATATGGGCCTTGGAAGAGGTTAAATTAGTTTATTGTGCTTTGGCTACAGTAGGTAATTCTAGTGGTGACAACAACCATGCATGTCACTTCTGCAGGCTGCATTGTACTCTGTGAGATAAAGTGTCACTCTTTTCATAGCTTTTGCTGTCTCTGAGACACATGGTATTTCTACTGCTCTTTTTCTAGCAAAAATTCACGCATCACTAAATGAAAACTTAAAGCGAAGACCTGATTATTTCAGGAGCCTTTTTACAAATCCATTGTTTTTGAATGTCGGTGCTACTTCTGCTATACTGTATTTTCACACTTAAAACAATAATTTGGTATTCCTCCTGTAACAGTGTCCTGTTTTATGCTAAGAAATAAGTCACCTGGCAGTTCTCTCCCAAGTGGTTCAATTGCTACCAGCATTAAGTCTGATTATGATTCAGTAGGCTATACAACGCTTTTAATTGTCAGGAAATTACTTGTTTTAAAAGTTTTGTTTCAATATACTTACCTGTTGATAAAAAATAGCCTTAAACCACTTTTACTTTTTTTAGTTAGTAACTTTCAGGAGGGTGTACTCATTTTTGCAACACAACATTTTATCACTTTGATAAGAAAATCTTATTTTGCTGAATAATTTTGACATTCTTCTTTAGTAATTGATCAAGCAGGCTTGTTGGAACATTTTATATTCAAAGAACCTTAACATGTCATCTAAGTAAAGAGTAATTGCTGAATTCGTTAAGTTTTAGAGGGGGTGTACTCATTTATGCTGTGCAATGTATATTCACATAGAAAACAGGTATTTTAAATCGTGATACTATTTCCCAATTTTTACTGTTTTTACTGTGTTTTTGATCAAAGCCTTATTGAGCATTTTCTTTCAAAAACATAAACAAATCTTACCAAACACACTTCTGAGCTGTAATGTATGATTTATTTTTTTGGATATAATGTACTTCTCATGGTGTTTCTTTAAATACACGTTGACATATAGTAACTAAACTAATTTAAGTTTAGCGTAGCACAGTTGTAAA
This sequence comes from Labeo rohita, assembly GCF_022985175.1. Lineage (NCBI taxonomy): Eukaryota > Metazoa > Chordata > Actinopteri > Cypriniformes > Cyprinidae > Labeo > Labeo rohita. The sequence continues at coordinate 27,836,130 of NC_066880.1, read as the reverse complement.
CTATATGTGTTTGAACTGACTCATAAACATCATTCGTTATGAAAAGAACCACTCCATAACAGTCATTTGTTTGTGGTTCGTTTGGACTCTTCTGGATCTGCTGTATGCTTTTGATTCAGTAGAAAGATCTGGCTCATAAGAGACATCTGTTAAGGAGTCAGCCTCTTCTGATCGTATTGTAAAATTTTGGTTCTTTAAAAAGGAACTTTTTTTTTTTTTTTTTTCTGGACCAGCAGTGGGTGTTGATTTGGGAACATTGCCTGTTTGTGTAAATCACATAAAACAGTGCCATCCTCACCTATTAATTCAAATGATCTTCACTGAAGGACTCTTCAGGGGTAAAGGCTTGCCAAATAGCCTTACTTAAACACATTAAACGCCTTCGTTCTGTACACAGGTCATCAGTAAATACGCCAAACTCAATGTTAAACGTAAGGTAAAACCTGATCCATTTAGCAATACCCAGTCTCCTAAAATGGTGCTGTTTGCTCAGGCTGATCACATCAGCAGCACACTGTAATAGCAGGATTTTAGTCACGAGCAAATACTTGAATTTGAAGAAGTCTGTATTTATGCAATTGAACATTTGTGATTGTTTTGCTGAAGTGTGTTTTTCTCGGTTCAAACACAGGTGTTACATCACTTTGACACAGTCGCTGCATCTCATCATGAGCGGAGCCCCAGCTGGTCCAGCCGGTACTGGGAAAACCGAGACCACCAAGGATCTGGGCCGAGCCCTAGGCATCATGGTCTACGTCTTCAACTGCTCCGAGCAGATGGACTACAAGGTGACGAGAACAGAGAATATGACAGGGTGTTGACATGGACTGTAAATGCTCTCGGGCTTTTCTTTATTGGGTTTTGCTGTTGTTGTATGTATTTGCCAGAGCTTACTTCCATAGCGTTTTACACAATACAGAATTGTTTCAAAGCAGCTTCACAGTAATACACAGGAAAATAACAGAATCAATGATGGAAATTTAAACAAATATGACAAATTTAAAAGCAGCTAGAGATCAATTTAGTGTTGATTCAGTTCAGTTCAATTCAGTAAGTATTCAATAAGTGTCAGTGTTGTAAAATGAACACTAACTCAGTTCAGCTGTAAAGCAGCTCTAGAAGACAATTCATGTCTTTCTTTTTTCAGTCGTGAAGAAATTATGTTTTTTGAAGAAAACATTTCAGGATTTCTCTCCATATAGTGGACTTGTGTGGTGCCCGTGAGTTTGAACTTCCAAAATGCAATTTCAGTGCCGCTTCAAAGGGCTCTAAACAATCTCAGCCGAGGAAGAAGGGTCTTATCTAGCGAAATGACTGGTTATTTTTTTTTAAAAATTGTAACAATTCTATACTTTTTAACCTTAAATGCTTAACTTGTCTAGCTCTGCGTTAAATCCAGTGTGTATTCCAGTTCAAGGGTAGGTCGAAAAAATCCTATCTCATTTTATCCTCCAACTTCAAAATTGTCCAACGTCAAAGTACCGACCCAGTGTTTACAAAGTGAACATGCGAAGAAGATCAAACGCTCTTTGCAAATAAAGGTAAAACAGTGATGTAGGATGATTTTGAAGTTGGAGAAAAAAAATAAGATGGGAGTTTTTCCACCTACCCTAACTAAGTTCACGCAGAGCTAGACAAGACGAGCATTTGAGGTTAGAAAGTATATAAATTGTAATTTTTTTTAAGAAAATTGCCAATCGTTTCGCTAGATAAGTCCCTTCTTTCTCGGCTGGGATCATTTAGAGCCTTTTGAAGCTGCATTTAAACTGCATTTTGGGAGTTCAAACTCGCGGGCACCATACAAGTCCACTATATGGAGAGAAATCCTAAAATGTTTTCCTCAAAAAACATAATTTCTTTATGACTGAAGAAAGACATGAACATCTTGGATGACAAGGGGGTGAGTACATTATCTGTAAATTTTAGTTCTGGAAGTGAACTTCTTTAAGATCAATTCATTTCAAGTTTTGTTCTCTTCCAATAGTGTTAGTGCAATCAAATTAATAATGCAGGATTACTTCATATGAAGTGTCTTTTAATCACCAATATAATAATATTTCAGCAATCATGTTGTGTGTTTTCTGTCAGCTGTTTAGAATTGGAAGTAGAACAAATCAGAAAACGAATCACTCTTTTGAACTACTTGAATGATCTGAAAGGTCTGAAATGGTTCACGATTCAATTTGATTCATTTGGACAGTTGACTCATGCACTGAATTGTTTGCAGTGGTTTCTCACACTGTAACTGGACTCTTTATTAGACAAAGAACAAAAATAGCACTGGACTCGGGTAATAACAATTATACAATTTATTTGTCTATCCATCTTATTTTTCCCGTAAGAGCAGACAAGGCCGTTTTTAAATTTTATGAGTCTGGCTTCCGGTCTCATCCGCATCCAGCTATTTTTAGCTGTACAAAACAGCTAATTTTGCTGCTTGATATTGCAAATTGGTGTGTCTTACCATATTATTTTAATGTATTATCTTAATTATGAACACAGTGGTGTGTAATGCAAACCAGTTCTTCAAACAAATTCTTCTCATTATTTCCTTATAGCGGCTAATGAACCGGAAGTCTCACCCATAGGCTTACTTCTGCGTTGAAGAATATAGTGGATAATAATATTGGGACTCGTTACTGATGAAAGGCACTCCTGGCAAGAGCAGTGCAGTGGTTTGCTGTTCCCAACATAACCAGTCTTGTTTTGATCAGAACAGCTTTTAATCAAGTTCACAGCGAGCTCCTAACTCCAAACTCACTCTACACCTCATGAGCGATTTCTTAATGTACTTCTCCCATCATGGGGTCCAGCAGATTAGTAAAGCTCTGATGACCGGCTTTATTTACATGTGAAGCCATGTCAGTATTCAGGCCTCATCAGTGCTCCATATAATAGAAACACAGTGTTCTTCTGCTGCGACTGCCACATCATGACTGCAGAGAGGTGAAGACGGCCTCAGGATCACAGACACCCGCAATCAATCCCCGGTCAGCTTTCATCACGTCTCAGCCAGAGCTGCAAACACACAGAGTGTTTAGAATATGAATGTGGGTTTGCAAATGCTGCTCATCGACCTGGAAAACGTCTGCTTAGCATTTGTTGTTCTTGTTTATGAGCTGGAATTTCAGCAGAGCAGGAACCGTGAGCTTGTTTCCAGAAAACAAAAGACGCTCGCATAATTTCACATGCTTCTGTTTGTTGCGATTGATGCTTTCCAGCGATGCACCCATAACTCTGTGCTTTCTCTCACTCTATCTGTTTCTCTCAGTCGTGTGGCAACATCTACAAAGGCCTGGCGCAAACCGGAGCCTGGGGCTGCTTCGATGAGTTCAACAGGATCTCTGTGGAGGTGCTTTCAGTGGTGGCGGTGCAGGTGAGTGACTTACACCCTGATGAATAAACAACAGTATGAATCGGACTTATGCCATTGGCTTAGAAACCTGCAAACTAGGGCTGTTTATTTTTTAATCTAATGAATTACATGATGCGGCAATTAAATAATTTAATTCACTGAAAAATATTCACACTAATCAGTTTTGACTGAGAAATTACCCCCAAAAGATCATTTGAAGCCATTATTGTGTTGAATAAGAAAAGCACTGAACAGACTTTATTTTTTAAGTAGCTTTAGAAAGAAATATTTTGATTTAACATAAATAATAATAATAAATGGATATTAATATATTTCATTATGTTGAAATACAAAATGAAATTTAAAGTAAAAGCATCAGTAGGTGGCGAGGAGTCACTGTCTTCATGAAACCTCCTGTTTCAGCACTGGTTAGTTCTCAACACAGTTTTTAAAAAATGCTGCAAAAGTGGGTGTGGTGTGGAGGGGGAAGAGGGTAGACAGACATCGCAGACAACTTCGTTTTTAGACATTTTCATTTCGCTCCCATTGAGTTAAAAACACAAATAAATGCACAGCCATTTGCATTCTGCATTAAAAACATATATGTGACCCTGGACCACAAAATCAGTCGTATGGGTACATTTTTTGAAACTGAGATTTATACATAGTCTGAAAGCGGAGTAAATAGCTTTGCGCTGATGTATGGTTTGTTATGATAGGACAATATTTGAAAATCTGGAATCTGAGGGGGCAAAAAATTATTGAGAATGTCACCTTTAAATTAAGTTCTAAGCAATGCATATTACTAATCAAAAATTAAGTTGTGATAAATTTATGGTAGGAAATATACAAAATATCATGGAACATAGTCTTTACTTAATATCCTAATGATTTTTGGCATAAAAGAATATAATCTATAATTTTGACCCATACTATGTAATTTTGGCTATTACTATAAATATACCTGTGCTACTTAAGACTAGTTTTGCCGTCCAGGGTCACATATATACGAACGTGCTGTTGCACCTCTAATAACTTTTAAGGCTTATTTTGTGCCGTTTATATAAGCCTTTTGATGGGTTGCGTCAAGGAGCTGTAAAAACTGCTTACACTCACCAAATGAATAAATCGCGTGTGATGAACTCTTACAAAGCAAAAAAATAAACACTCTCCTTTGATCCATGAACGATTGTCTCAGTTAATGTACGCAATCTCACAGTCTAAAGCATCTATCACAGCAAATCAGCACATGCTGTCATGAATAATTAAGTGAAGTGTCTTCTCATAGGATAAGAACACGCAGCCTCATGAATATTTATGAGACACCGATGCGTCATTGAAGTGCTAAAGTCCCTTGCCACGTTACAAACTGTGACGTCTGCACAATATAGATTTTAAACCCGGAAGATGAAAATAGCGCAAAAAAAGCTCAAAATGAACCTGTTCTCTCCAACTATTAATATTAACGATGCTAACAATTGTTGTCTATGTTGTGCAACACAAACACCTCTGCAAAAATCTAAGAAAAATACTCCAGGGTTTTATTACCATTTAATGAGTAAGTTATTGAATCGTTCACTCAACTGATTCATTCAAACAGCTGATTTGTTCAGAAACAAAACAAGTGACTGAATCACTCACTCAATTCATTCAAAATGAATCACTGACGTGTTGATCAGAGGCACTCAATTTCATTATGAAATCAATAAAACAGACAGTATTGATAATACTAGGGATGTGACGAGATCTCGTGGCACGAGATCTCGCGAGATCCGATATGTCTCGCGAGATCTGACTGTTCTCGCGAGAACATGACAATATCCTCGCAAAACATTTTGCAGTGTTTACATTAGAGCTGCATGATTAATCGTTAAAAGATCGCAATTTCTATTCAAACACCCACGCAATTGTACAACTGCACGTTTTAAAAAGTATTTTTCATTGAATCATTCATTCAGGAGATTCCCATAGCGAAACGATTATTAATTGAGACACTTACGTTTTTTTTTTGTTTTTGTTTAGGTTAATCTAATCTTTCTTTTCTTCAAAATTATGAGAATTGTGATCTCTAATTTATTGAAAAAAAAAATGTGATTTTCAATTTATCCAGAATCATGTATTGTAGCTTTAGTTTACATGTTTTTTACTGCATATAATTCATTAAAATAGAAGTTTAACTTCATAAAGTGCAAGTTCATATCAAAATGCAAATGCATTTTGAGTTTTTCAGTTGAATAAAATACTGTTTTTCCCTGTATTTCATAATTTAGGATTTTTTTTAAAAAAGTTGAAAAATCGCGTCTCGTCCTGTTCTCGTGAACTCAGTCTCCTGTCTCGTCTCGTCTCGTGGGATAAGCGTCTCGTCACACCCCTAGATAATACTGTGTCTGAACTGTGACAATATTAACTTCATGTTTATTGAACTGTTGTAAATCAATATCATGTTTGGAATGGAGCAAATATAAGAGGGTTGTTTATTTTTTAGTGCTCATATCTTGAATTTTAGGCTTGTTCTAATAGGCTTCATCACACAATGAGTCATCGTACTGTATCCTGTTCATCAGCAACTGCATCAATGTAAGATGATGGACAGGTCTGGACGGGGCATCTACATTAAATGCCTTAATCATTTTAATGAGTCATTTTTTCCATAATTAATCGTACCAAATTAACCCGATAAATCGACAGCCCTACTTGAAATGCAAAAAGGGAAAGTTTTTGGCTAAAAATAAAGCTAGAATGCATCAGGAAAACACTGCATGAGAAAAATTTAGCCTTTATTATTCACTCAACCGTTACATCAGCTGCTTATATGTCACACCATCTCATAATGCCGTGGCATCTGCTGTTTGCCATTGAGATTTTATGCCTTGCAATTCAGAGTTTACGCAGGGAAGCTGAAGCAGACGCACATACTGTAGTCGAATGAATCATCTTCATAACGCTGGCAGATGTAATTTGCTCACAATGGCTATTATGTTGAGGATGATGATGGCTGTGATTTTAAAGAGTTTGATGTGTAGCTGCTCGTTCATCCTGAGACGCATTTTGTTGTGATACAGTGTGATGGGTTTTAATGGCCAATTCTTGAAACTGTGCACTTTTTCCTTTGAAAGCGAGAAAGACTCGTCTGAAATGTCAGGACATTGAAAAGGTGTGATAAAAAATGAATTACCTTTTCTTTTGTAGTGTTTTCAGAGAGCAGCTGTCACGAAGAACAATTTACAGTGAATCAGAACATCAGAGTAATGATAGCGAGGCGTTTGTCAGGCCGCCTGACGGAAAGCGCCTGCCGTTTAGCCTTATCCTTTTTAAATAGGAGGATGTTTCTCTGGGATTTATTCCATTCAAATTGTATTCTCACAAAGACAGATAGAATCAATTTTCCGTTCGGTTAAGCTAAAACAAACAGAAGGGCCTCCAGATGTATCAATATTGAGACAAATTAACCAACTCCAGCACTCACCTTACCACCGCTCACCATGGGAGCGAAATAGATTTACAGAGGAGTGTCCCCAAATATCAGGCACTTCATTTTCATCTTTTTATTAATTACGAACAATCAAGCCAGGCAATTCATGGAATAGGAAACAAAAATGATCATTCTGTCCTCATTTACTCTCTTTCATGGTGCTCCAAACCTGTATTGATGCACGTACTTATGTGGAACACTAAAGATGATGTTTAAAAAGATGTCTGAGCTGCTCAGGTCCATACAATGGAAGTAAATAGGAACCAGGACAAAAACGTCATAAAAAAGAGGTTCATATAACTTTGAGGTCAAGTCTCTACAGAAGACAATGTCATTATTCAGATCAGTTCAGTTCTAGTTTTGTTCTCATCTAATAGTCAAATTGATAATAGGATTGAATGTTAAGTTTCTTTTAAACTTTAGAAGTGGGCAACATGACCAAAATCTTATATTATGATTTGAGTAATTTTATTTCACGGTAACAATATGTATTTATTACTTCTTTAAACGAGCTCTTTATATCAATAAGATATAAAAATAATTCAATTTTCCTTGATAAAACAATAACGAGTTTGATAAATGTCCAATATAATGTTTATTCGCCAAAAGTGGAACAAAACAGGGCTACTCATTTGAACCGCGATAATGAACGTAAATTTACATTTGCATCCTAATTCAAGCTACTACTACGGTCAGCTTAAGCTACTGTCAAATGTAAATGCATTTCTAAGAGAGGTTTATATATATATGTATATATTATTGCATCCTGCACTGCAAACTGTGCTGAAAACATGTCATCAAAGTCAGACAACAAAAACCTGTTTCATGATTTGAAACAATATCAGTCATTATAACACGAAGAAAGTAAGAAATTAATCTTATTATTAAGAAATTTATTTATTTTTTTTTAAGGACAAAAATTACTGGAAAAGACTTCAAAAATGTGAAGTATTTGTCATATTATAAAAGCAATTAATGGTCTGGTTTCTACAACTTTCACTTAGGAGCAAAAATCTGCCTTTAAACTTTTTTTTTAAGAAATACAAATTTTAAACTTATGATAATTATCGATATCGACTGATATGAAAATTGTATAGTTATTTTATTTGTTTATCTATTTTTTAGAGACCATTGAAATTTCTAAATTATTGTCCAAAAAAAAAAAAAAAAAAAAACTCAAGCTCATTGAAGACAAGTAAACAGTCACTGATTAAATAAGAATAAGAAATGTTATTACAAGTTCTCTCTTTTGTTGTTTGATTAATATGAATGACTGCTGTCACTTTAAGAGCTGCCCAGATCTAATATACTGTTAAACATGTGTTTTCTTTCTCAGCTGTTTGCTTTCACTTAAGACCTAAATTACTGTGTTTATGAGGAGACTTGCAAAGACAAGCATTTTGACACATAAAAGTGTGTATTTAACTGTTCAAGGCTTATAAAGCGGCAAAAATAACTTTTTTTCAACACTTTTGCACCTTGCTCGGAAATAGTCCTTCGGACAGCATGCGCCTGTGGTGAAATGACTTCTCTTTTGCTGCCGATTGTGTTTTCAGTTAAAATCACTTGTTTTTAAACCACAGTGCTTAAAAATGTTTGCAAACGGTATGTTTTTGTGACCACGTAGTATGGCAACATAACGTGAGCTTGTAACCGCGATAGAGACAAATCCGCGATAGTCCAAAATCTCCACCAGTTGACAAATTTCTACCGTTTAATCGAGTCTACCAGTATATCACCCATGTCTTGCTGCTTACTTGGTCACCATTCACATTCATTGTATGGAAAAGAACAGCTTGGTCATTCTGGTAAGCATCTGCTTTTGAGTTCCACAGAACAAAGTCATATACAGATGGCCTGGCATGAAAATGTCAATAAGGATAACTGAATTGTCATTTTTGAGTACCCTAACCCTCTAATATTTCCCAGTAATTTCCACTCTCGTGTCCCGGTCACCCTCTCAGGTTGTTCTGCTGTTTCAGCTCTTAATGCACGCCTGTGCTTGGCTTAGCTGCTCTGCTATAGAACAGCATGTAAAATTCATGAAGGCAGTGTATAGTGTGGGGTTTGGAGTTCACATAAGGCCATGGCAGAGTAAAGCCTCATATCTTATTCCATCAGCTCTCAGCAATATGTGACTCACTCTTAATGTTATATGTCAGTGTTTATCTGCTAGCGGCCTGAACTCTATCAGACTGTGTCTTCAGTGCTGCGAGCGGCTGATTCATTGCTGTTTCAGACACTAAACCCATCCTCACGCCCTGTTGACAGGTTAACCGTTCACTGTAATCCAATTAGATCTTTTTTTGATTGTCGCTTCATAAAATATTCCATTAAAGCGCAGCCTGCCTGTATCCTGATCTAGTGTTCGTGCTGCCTGTTCCTCTCTCTCACACACTGACCAGTGGCTAATATGAATTTCTAATATGAAATTCAATTTGATTGTTTCATCAAGGTCAGTGGAGGGGATGAAAGGAACAAGGATTTGCCATTTAAACACGTTTAAGTCCTAGTAAGACATGCCTCTTGTACTGTAGTTATAGAGCGCAACTGTGATCACTCATTTGTCAGTAGACTTGTTTCTGGAAGGATTTTTCACATTTATTTTCTCCATAGGGATTTATAAAATTCATAAATCAAAACTTTAAGCCATTAATCAAACCAAACATCTCTGCATTGCTAGAAAAGTCACAATATTAGCTTGATTTGCAAAAAAAGAATATGAAAATTCCTCCTCATGAAGCATAAGTGATACTGTAGTAATAATAATGCAACTTTAAAATAGATTTTATTGATTAGAAGTACCGTTTTAAGTTTTTGTTGTTGTTAATATATGTATATTAGAAGTTTTCAGAAGTTTTTGTCAATTTAGTTTTTAATTTAATGTTTTTGTTCTTTACGTTTAGCATTTTCTGTTTCTTCTCTTCTTGCCGGTTTTTGTTTGTGTAGATTTCATCTGTCATTTTGTATGTACATGCAATATAAGTTTGTTTTTTAATTTATATTGCAAAGCTTTTCAGCAGCTTTTCGCTTGCATTGTAATGCTTGATTTTAGTAAGCGGTTTTGCCTCGGTTTAGTTTTTCCATACTAACATTGACTTCTCTGTTAAAAACATCTCTCTGTTAAACACAGTGCAGTCAGTGTGATTTCATCTTCATTACGGCTTCATCAGGTGTTTAAATCATCACTAACAATCTCAGAACTCATGGTCGATCTCTCTTTATTGTTTATTGTTAGTAAGAAGGTAAATGAGATTTCAGAACTCCCTGTTGTGTTCTTTGTGCTCTCTTGTGTTGATTTACTTGTGCTGATCTCACTTGCTCATTGGTGCTTAAGTGCAACTAACTAACTATATTCTGTTCCATTTACATTTCTATTGCTGATGTGTGATTCATCAGGTCAAAAGTATTCAAGATGCTATTCGAGACAAGAAGAAGAGGTTTAACTTCATGGGCGAGGATGTGAACCTAGTCCCGTCGGTGGGCATCTTTATCACCATGAACCCGGGCTATGCCGGCAGGACAGAGTTGCCGGAAAATCTCAAGGCTCTCTTCAGGTGCGCTGCAGATTTGCATTCCATTAGTGCCATTTGCACTTAAAGGCGAATTCTGCCATTTTAAATATCAGCATTGGCATCCTGGTTATAGGGAGATTGGATGCACCTGTGCTTGTTTATTACACCAATTTACAAGTTTAAAATGATTTTTTGCATTTCAAACAATAACTAACTTTTTTCCCGTTAGATCTTTTTCCCTCTGTAGAGTCAGCATTCATAAACACATTTTTAATTTGACTGTCTATAGTTTATTTGTGGCTGCATTCAAACATAATACATATTCATAAACATTAGGCTCTCAAACACAGATGTTTCTTCAGCCAGGTGTTGTTCTCCATCAGATGAACACTTACAACCAATGCAGGTTATTTTCATTACCATAAAGGTTGAAAGTATCAGCCTATAGTTTTACACTGACTGATAGACAGATGTTTTCAATATTATATTATATTATATTATATTATGCATCAGGCTGGTATCACTGCCATTAGGAGACCAGTGACGGTCAAAAATAAACGTGTTGCACTTTATTCTGATAGACCACTTTAGACATGCTACTAACTACAAGTTACATGTCAACTAGCAGTCATTAGAGTATTTAGTAGCCATGTGCTAAATATGTTAGAAATGTACTTAAAACTTGTTAGATACATTTTAGAAACATGCTAACATAATGTTCAAACATACCAGCACCATGCTAACAATTCTAAACATGTTAGAAACATGCTAACATAGTGTTAAAATTAAAACATACTAGCAAATGCCAATTCATGTTAGCCATGTGTTAAACATGTTAGAAATGTGCTAGCATAGTGTTAAAACATGCTAGCAACTTGCAAAAATGCTAACAAAATGTGTTAAACATGTCACAAACATGCTAGCATATTGTTAAAATGTGTTAGATACATGCTAGAAACATGCTGACACAGTGTTAAAACATGTTAGACACATGTTACAAGCATGTTAATGTATGTTACTAACAAGCTAAGTGTTAACAAAATTAAAACATACTAGCAAACGCCAGTTCATGTTAGCCATGCGCTAAACATGTTAGAAACATACTAGCATAGTATTAAAACATGCTATCAACATTCAAGAATGCTAATTCATACTAGCCATGGGTTAAACATATTAGAAATATGCTAGCAATGTGTTAAAACCTTCCCATGGTAAAAATGCTAAACATGTTAGAAGCATGTTAGCATTATTGTTAAAGCATATTAGATACATGTTAAAAACATGCTAACATAGAGTTAAAACAAGTTACATACGTGTTAGAAACATGCTAACATAATGTTAAAACATGCTAACATTATGCTAAAAGTGTAAACATGTTAGAAACATGTTAGCATAGTGTTAAAGCATGTTAGATACATGCCAGAAACATGCTAACATAGTTTTAAAATATGCTAGCACATGCTAAAAATGTTACAAACATGTTAACATATTGTTAAAACTTGTTAGATACGCTACAGATGTTAATGTATGTTACCAACAAGCTAAGTGTTAACAAAATTAAAACATACTAGCAAATGCCAATTCATGTTAGTCATGTGCCAAACATGTTACAAACATACTAGCATAGTGTTAAAACATGTTAGCAACATGCTAACATTGTGTTAAAACATGCCAGCACCATGCTAAAAATGTTAAAAACATTCTAACATATTGTTAAAACATGTTAGATACATGTTAGAAAGATGTTAATGTATGTTACCAACATGTTAAGTGTTAGCAAATTAAAACGTAGCAAATGTTAGTTGTGTTAAACATGTTAGAAAAATGCTAGCAACATGCTAATTTATATTATCAATGTGCTAAAAGATGTTGGCCATGTGGTTAATCATGAAACCAATATTTTAAATCATGTTAGCAAGTTGTTAAATTATGATAGTAACATGCTAAGAGATGTCAAAGTGTTAAGTGTTAAAGTCTGTCTGCTTTTGCCATGTGTAAATATAGTCAGTTACTGTGTGAGAGGCCTGATCTGCATGTATGCTGCGTTCAATTCAATCATGATGTTGTTTCGTTGTGTTTCTGCAGGCCGTGTGCGATGGTGGTGCCAGATTTCGAGCTCATCTGTGAGATCATGCTGGTGGCCGAGGGTTTCATCGAGGCTCGACTTCTGGCCAGAAAGTTCATCACTCTCTATCAGCTGTGCAAAGAACTGCTCTCCAAACAGGTTCAGACATCTCACACTATCGCTCCAGTGCAGTTAGCAGCTGCTTCACATTAAGGCTTTGACTTGTTTAGCCAGAGCAGTGTTTCAGCCGTTTGTTTTTTCTGTCACTGGGATTTGATTTGATCACAATGTTATGAGGCTCCCAATTGCTTTCTAATAAAAACGTTGTCAGTCCTGCTATCATACTGCTGTTACTTTATAAATAGTTTTTATGTACATCAGATACAGGCTGTAAAATATGAATGTGAAAGTGAGAATTCAAAGTTTCGGCTGCAGTAGCTGCATTGATTTTAAGTCTCTTTGTCCTTCTCTTCTTGTTTTAGGTCAAACTTGTTTTCCTGTGTCTTTCTCTCTCAGGATAACTATGACTAGGAACATCCTAATTCATGTTAGCAACATTTTAAAACGTTAACCATGTGCTAAACATGTTACAAACATGGCATCATGTTTGTAACATGTTAAAACATGCTAGTAGCATGCTCAAATTTTAATTATGTTAGAAACATGCTATCACAGTGTTAAAACAAACATGCATGTTAGAAATGTTAGCAACCCTGGTGAAAAAAACAGCATATGCTGGTAGGTATGTTTTGATGCTGGCTTATGCTGGTCCTTTTCTGGTTTATGCTGGTTCTTGACCAGCAACATGACCAGCATAAACTAGCAAATGACCAGCATAAACCAGCTAAGGACCAGCTTAAACCAGCATCAAAACATACCTACCTGTTGGCTTTTTCACCAGGGAAATGCTAATTCATGCTATCCATGTGTTAAATGTGTTAGAAAAATGCTAGCATAGTGTTAAAACATGTTAGAAACATGCCATCACAGTGTTAAAATATGGTAGCAACATGCTAAAAATGTTAGCAAAATGCTAATTCATGCTAGCCATATGTTAAACATGTTAGAATGCCAGCACCCTGGTGAAAAAAAACAGCATATGCTGGTAGGTATGTTTTGATGCTGGGATGCTGGTCCTTTGCTGGTTTTTGCTGGTCCTTAGCTGGTTTATGCTGGTCCTTTGCTGGTTCATGCTGGTCCTCGACCAGCAACATGACCAGCAAAAACCAGCAAAGGACCAGCTTAAACCAGCATCAAAACCTACCTAACCAGCATATGCTGGTTTTTTCACCAGGGCATTGTGTTAAAACAACTATCAACATGCTAAAAAAGTTGTACATTATAGAAACATGCTATCACAGTGTTAAAACATTTTAACAACATGTAAAATAAGGGTAGAAGCATGCTAATTCATGCTAGTCATGTGTTAAACATCAGAAAAAATGCTAGTATATTATTAAAACATGCAGCAACCAGAAGTAGCTGGTTTTAGCTGGTCTCCCAGCCTGGCCAGCTAAGACCAGCCTGGAAGTGCCCAAAACCCCTCTAAAACCAGCCTGCTGACCAGCTAAGACCAGCCTGGATGACCAGCTAGAACCAGCCAACCAGCTTAGGCTGGTTTTAGCTGTTTTTTTTTTTCAGCAGGGCCATGTTAGAAACATGCTATCCATGTGTTAAACATGTTAGAAAAATGCCAGCATAGTGTTAAAGCATGCTTGCAACATGCTAAAAATCCTGAAAATGTTAGAAACATGCTGGTATAGTGTTAAAACACGTTGCATATACGTTAGAAACATATTTTATTGGCTTTTTCGGACTTTTCTGAGTAAAACATTTAAACTTTCTGAAGTTATTTTGAACTTTCTGACCTGGCTATGTTAAGCCAATGGTAACATTTGTCATCAAATGTTCTTCATCTATTCATTAGTCAGGGTGTAACAGCAGTTCAGCTGCATTGATTCCACACAGTGATTCTGTGACTGACTTTGTGATTTGACTGTGATTGTGTGAACGATTTTATTAGTCTCTCTCTCATTGTGATTTTCGTCCTGTTCTGCTGTATTGTCCTGTCTCAGGATCACTATGACTGGGGCCTGCGGGCCATTAAGTCGGTGCTGGTTGTGGCCGGTTCGCTGAAGAGAGGAGATCCGGGCAGACCGGAGGATCAGGTGCTGATGAGAGCGCTGAGGGACTTTAACGTGCCTAAGATCGTGACCGACGACATGCCTGTGTTCATGGGCCTCATCGGGGACCTGTTCCCAGCGCTCGACGTGCCCCGCAAACGGGACATGGACTTTGAGAAGTTCGTCAAACAGTCTGTGCTGGATCTCAAACTGCAGGCTGAGGACAACTTTGTGCTGAAGGTACGTTCAGACAACATGAAGCCTCAGAATGCTGATAGCAGAAGATTTGTTTGTGTCAGTTTGACTCTTTATAATGATTAACAGCTCAGCAGCATTAGCATAAACTAAAGCTAAACAAAAGATTACTGTTCAGTATGTACAGGGTTTTCAATATATACACTGTCTATTGACAAAAATGTCTGTAGAATTTGAAATTGACAAGAGAGGAATATAAACACATCTATTAATCAACTAAGTGGACATGACGTCAAGTGATGCCAATAATTTCCAAATGGCCAAACAAAATTGGACAGCCAATGATTTAAAGTAATGATTAATCAGCCATTTTGTCACTACATAAAATTATTATGCAGCATTACAGATCATTTACTCACCCTCTTGTCATCCAAGATGTTCATGTCTTTATTTCTTCAGTCGATAAGAAATTATGTTTCTTGAGGAAACATTCCAGAATCTTTCTCCATATAGTGGACTTCAATGGTGCCCCCAATTTTTAACTTCCAGAATGCAGTTTTTAATAGATCTAAACGATCCCAGCCGAGGAAGAAGGGTCTTACCTATTGAAACGATCTGTCAGTTTGGAAACAAATGGACAATTTATATATTTTTTAACCTCAAATGCACGTTTTGTCTCTTCTCTGTGATGCTCATGCGTAGTCTGTGGGTATGTCGAAAAACTCCCGTCTCGTTTTCTTCTTCAGTGTCAAAACTGTCCTACATCGCTGTTTTACCTTTTTTTTGTAAAGGGCATTTGATCTTCTTTGCATGTTCACTGGGTCGGTATTTCTGCAGCGATGTAGGACAATTTTGAAGTTGAGCAAGAAAACGTGATGGGAGTTTTTCGACATACCCTAACTGTATTGACCGTGTTGATCCGAAAAAAAAAAAAAAAACTGAGTTCATGCAGACTTAGACAAGGTGAGCGTTTGAGGTTAAAAAGTATATAAATTGTCAGTTGAAAATGGCAGTTTGTTTCGCTAGATAAGACCCTTCTTTCGCTAGATAAGACCCTTCTTCTCAGCTGGAATCATTTAGAGCCATTTGAAGCTGCATTAAAACTGTATTTTTGAAGTTCAGTTTCAGGGGCACCATTGAAGTCCACTATATGTAGAGAATTCTTGAAAATTTTTCCTCAAGAAACATCACTTCTTATCGACTGAAGAAAGAAAGACACAAACATCTTGGATGACAACGGAGTAAGTAAATTCTCTGTAAATTTTTGTTCTGGAAGTGAACTTCTCCTTTATTTGAAAAGCCTTTTTGAAAGCGAGTGTTGTCTTTCGCTCCAGTCTTTCTGTCCCCATCAAGGATCGAGAAATGGAGAAGCTGATCTGAACTCATTGAGTGCTGATGGGAAATTGCTGTCGTTTCAGTCCGCCCTCATACTCTGTTCCAGACAGCCTGTCAGTTTGAGCGTTTTTTGGCAAAGATCCTGCTATGGTCTCTTTTGAAACTAGTATCGCTTGTGGAAAAACAAAACGGGAGTTTCGAAATTTACATTTGCAGACTTTGTCTGAAATTAAGATTGAAACAGAAGTAACATTTGACCTCACATCAGTCCATGATTGACAGGCGGCCTCGAGGTTCATCAGGTCTCAAAGAATCATCGACTGAACCAACGCAGTCCTGATCGATGCCGCGCTTGCATTTTTTCTTCTTTCGGTTGCACATTATCTTCTTTTTAGAGCCATAAACCTGCTGTTGTGGTTCAAGCAAATAGACATTAGTGTCAAAGCAGTCTGGAAGTGGATATATTGGACAAATCAAAGATAGCAGGAATTACAGTGTAATAGCGCCTCAGGTGCCGGAGCGCAGCTCTAATTCTGAGCATTAGGATGAGCTCTGGATATCAGCCGCTGCGTTCAGCAGAGCCAGGGGAAATAAGTGCAATCTCACAAGGGTCAAAGAGCCACAGAAACAACATAACAGCACTCCATCAGCGGAGGCCGGCGCTCCGCGCGCGCGTTTAACCCCGTCACAGCACGAGGAGAGACGCGGGTCAACGTGCTGCGGCCCGTCTGACCGTCCGCGCTCTGATTGGCTGGAGGGCAGGTGTGAGAGGAGGAAGGGGTGCGTTCTTAAGTCTGCCATTAGCCACAGCTCTGATAGACATCAGATCAAAGCAGCAATCAGCAAACCCTCAGAGATGCCAAAGCAGCGCTGAAGAGCCCGACGGGGAGTTGCATCAATGCCATTGATTGAACATGCCATCAGATCCAAGAGGAAAATCTCTGGCTTCTGCTCCACTCGGCTCTCAGAGGGAAGCGGCTCTCTGTTTAAATGTTTATCATTCTCATAATGCTCCAGAAATCATCTAATTGTGGAGTTTCAGCCACGGCAAAACTATACTATACTATACTGTACTTACACTTGTAATGTGTCAGAATGAGATGCTCAGTATCTGTCAGTATTTCCTTTCCTCAAGTCTTAAAGTCGCCATGCCATCAAAATTGAAGTTTTTTGGCCTTTAGTATGAATATGTTAGCCTTAAAGGGGTCATGGACTGCTTTGTTTTTTATTTTGTATTGCTCTCTAAGGTCTACTTATAATCTAAATCAAGATTTTTACATCAAAAAACATAATTTAGAAGTAATAGGCTATTTTCTGTCCTGTTTTTTGTTTGAATAGATGTGGTGGATTGTAGACTCAGCAGTAAACACCTACTGCTGTGATTGGCTAACAGCATACATTCATTCCTAGCATAAAGCACATAAATACCTCAATACATATTAAACAATCTGTAATAACAAACAAAGCAATAGTGACAAAGTAATTAAAATAGTTACTCACACTTGTGTTACGACATCACTGTCGGATGCAATGTAGTCGGCACAGCGTCGTCTTTTAGTTTAATCTTTTTGAAAAAAAAAAAAATTGTCAAATTGTGCCTTGTTTGTAAACAAATCCGTGGTGAAATGAAGTGAACAAAAGACAGAGGAAAGCAATGCAAAAACTGTTTTGTTTTTTTTTCCCCACAAAATGGCACTGCACAGCTTCTTTTTGTTTTCGGAGCGTTCTTTATTGTTTGGAGTCTGCGTAGACCTGCACGTTCACCTCTCTGGTAAACACTACATGCGCGAATCACAGGGCGAAACTAAACAGGCAGTGATGTTGATGTTCTTCTGTGGAGGCGGCACTTATCTACCTATTACATCATAAAGTAGAGCATTCCAAAAGCTGTCGTTTTGGCAGACTGCCTTCAATATAAGCTGTTTTTAGACTAATGAGAAAGTTTTGAGTTCTGAAGCTTACAGGAGGTTTTTATAGCACAATGACCTCTTATATGTCAAAAGATCAAGGGAATTTTGGTTTCTCAGTTCATGACCACTTTTAAGGTTATCTATAAGTTATGGTGCTCCAAAACAATGACAAAATTCACATTTACAAGATATATGCATTCAAAACTTACAGTCTTTCACTTCCGCCAATATGGATCAATAATTTTGATGACATCACCCTAGTCTAAAAATAGACGTTTGTAGACGTATATAGATGTTTATAGTTTTACAGCAATATGGGTGAGATCAGATGAGATTAGTTTTCAAAACTTTTTCTATTTTAATGTTTAAATTAGACTTTGAATGGTAGATTTATAATGTGACCCTACTGAACACCACTGTATGTATGCATGAGACAAGGCCAACTGTGCATTGAAATCATTCGGTTTAATAACCATTCTGTATTAATGCGCTGCTTTAATTGACGCACATACATACACATCACTGGCACACAGAGAATGGAGATCGCACTGCGCGAACAGAAACAAACACAGGAGCACAGAAACTTGTTGTCAGTGCTGTCCCACAACTTGTATTAATTGATACTAAACCGCTACATAACTAAACTAAACTCAACTTGATTGTTTATAGAGACACAGATGCAGGTCCTTTTTTTTTTTTTTTTTTTTTTTTTATGGAAAGTAATGCGTTACTTTGAAATGTTGCATTATTTTTGTGTTACTTTTTTCATCTGGACTGGACTTGTATGTTTTTAATATAAAAAGTTATAAATATTTTTGGCATATGTAAAAGCTTTTTTATACCAAAAGTGAAATGAAAGTAAATTGAATTATTAACATATTTAATTATTGCAGATTTGTGTCATATTCTAAGTTTGCAATTGACTGTTTATTCATTTTGAAGAATACTGAATCTGTGTGAGATGGTCATATTTAGTCTAGAACTACAGTAAGCATCATGTTTACACAGCGCTCACAACTTCTCTGTACTTCCAACATAAAGGACAGGAGAGCTGTCAGTCAATAAATGGATAAAACAATAAAAAATGATACAAATGCATAGAGAAATATGTCTTAAAATGAAATAAAACAACAATAAAAGTGATAATAATGTGTAAAAAATATAGCTTAAAATGAAATAAAAGAACTATAGAAAAAAAAATAGATTAAAATGTGTAGAAAAATATGGCTTATAGATTAAATAAAACCATAAAAAAAAAAAAGACAAAAATGTGTAGAAAATTGTGGCTTGAAATTAAAGAAACACTAAAATAGTAATATAAATTGTGTAGAAAAATGTGACAAGAAAGAACAGAAAACAAACAAAAACAAATAGTGATAAAAATGTGTAGAAAAATGTCTCAAAGTAAAATAAAAGAACAATAAAAAATGATCAAAAAAAAGTAATAGCTGACTAATATTAAATGATTTGCAACTTCCATCTTACCTAGCTCTCTTTCAATGTTAAAGTGGCGCTTCGTTCTTAGTTCTTCGAATTCACGCTCTGCTTCTGTAAACAGGAAACCCCACCTACTTTGATTTGATTGGCCATCTCAAATATTTTGCCACTGACAAGCACTGTTAGACCGCTAATGTAAAGCATTTCTGATGCGCAAATGATTTGCCAGAGCCACGCACATCTGTAGGTTAGCGCAGGTTAATTCTCAAACTTAAAAAAAAGAATTTATTGCTCTTAACAGGCTGTGTAACTATGAGGAATGATTACCTCAAAATGTACATCGGTAGTATTGCGTGCCAATGATTGTTCCTCTGCATGCCGTATGTTGCCGACCCCTGCATTGAAATTATGCATTAGTGAATCATTGACCAGACTGCTCTTTATGTGTTTGATTTGCTGAGAAGAGCGAACCTTTTTAATTTGTGCTTTAGATTCTCTGTTTTGGAGGCGTAGAGTGTTTGAGGTTTTGAATGGCGTTTCTGCAGTTCTTTCAGGTGATGCGAATGCTCCAAAAACACTTTACCTTTAAGCACATGAAATAGTTGAACTGTAATGTTTCCCTAGTAGTGTTGAGAACTGTTTGGCATATGCATTATTAAAACAATACCACAATGATGGACTGTCCGCTCTTGCGGGACTACAGATTCACACGGTCAGTTCCCAAAACTAAACTCACACACAGCTTCGCTGTCTGCTTGTTTGCCAGAGGTGCCACTGAACAGCACAGGGAGGATATTACTTGAACTTTTTGTTGTTTTTGTTTTGAAATGTTTGGCGTAAAGAAGCCACAGCGGTGCCAAAAACCACTAGATACTTTCACAGACTGAAAGCTGCTTTTAGCCAGCCCTGCTATTTTGTCTCTCCTGTGTGTGCTTTATAGCCGAAACACAGAAAGTGTCGTGTTCTGAGTGTGATGTGTGTCTGTGTCTCAGGTGGTTCAGCTGGAGGAGCTGCTGGCCGTCCGTCACTCTGTGTTCGTGGTGGGAAACGCAGGCACCGGCAAATCCCAGGTCCTCAAGTCTCTTCACAAGACGTATCAGAATATGAAGCGAAGGGCCGTGTGGGCCGACCTCAACCCCAAAGCAGTCACCAACGACGAGCTGTTCGGCATTATAAACCCATCCACGCGCGAGTGGAAGGATGGTGAGGGCCTCTGCTGTTTTTTAGCACTTTCATCACAGCCCAGTGCCAGACTCGACACGTGTGCTTTTCCCCCGCAGGCCTGTTTTCTAATATCATGCGTGAGCTGGCCAACATCAGTCACACCGGGCCCAAGTGGATTGTCCTGGATGGCGATATCGATCCGATGTGGATTGAGTCGCTGAACACAGTAATGGATGATAACAAGGTAAAGCCGAGACAGCCAGAACTCCAGCTCAATATCAGCTTTCGCACACAGCATTCAGATATCTTTATGAAAGAAAGTGCGTGAAACCAGCCTCACCTTTCTTTGACCTTTAGCTGAGATGACGTGTGTGTGTGTGTCTAGGTGCTGACGCTGGCCAGTAATGAGAGGATTCCTCTGAACCCAAGCATGAGGCTGGTGTTTGAGATCAGTCATCTCCGCACCGCCACTCCAGCCACCGTCTCTAGAGCTGGTCAGTGCTCACTCTCCTCTAACTAACTAACTAACTAAGTAACAGTAATGATGATGCTGATGTTACAGGAGCTCAGCTGATATCAAAACACTGTTGCTTCCCTAATAATAGAAGTTTTATTTATTATTTGTATTTTTTTTGGCCAATCTAGCTTTTTTTTTTTTTTTTTTTTTTTTTTACAAAAACATATCTATTGGATGTAATATGGATGTAATATAGTGTTGCACGGATACTAATCAGACAGTCATCTAATGATTTAATAATAAAATAGTGGTTTAAATAATGTATTTAAATATTTAATTTTATAGAAAATATTTTTATAAATATACTGTGTAATTTGAGTCAATTATGGCAATTTTTAGTTGGGTTTTTTTTGTGTTGATTGTTTACTGTTAGTGCACAGGTTTAAAATTCAGTGTAATATGTTCAAATGCTATCATTTATTTATTCATTTATTTTACATATTTATGTATTTGGCAGATGCTTTAAAGCATTTTAAAGGATTTTATTATTTTATTTAGTTTTATTTCAGCTCTTACTTTTCTGCCTAAAAAAGTCTAAAATTTAGTTAAAAACTACAACTTAAGTATCTTCCACAACACGTCCTAGTCTGTATCATACAGAGCCAATAAATAATACCCTGAATGAAATCCAAAGCTTTTTATCTCATTTTTGTACTGATGTGTCTCCAAACAGGTATATTGTACATTAACCCTGCGGATTTAGGCTGGAATCCTCCTGTGTCCAGCTGGATCGACGGGAGGGAAGTCCAGTCAGAGAAGGCCAATCTGACCATTCTGTTTGACAAGTACCTCCCATCATGCCTCGATACGCTCAGGTCAAGGTAGAGTTATGCATGATTCATTTCATGACCACATCCGTCCTGTTAAAAAATCACATGCCATTTCTGAATTTTGAATGTAAACACTTGGCTCGTTAATATTAAGTAGGTCCCATGACTGAGAGTTCTAATATTAGCCAATATCTGCATGAACTAATTAATATTCATGAGCTAAATTCTGTGTTGCTTCATGCAGCCTTTCCTACTGTTGTATTAGTATCAATGAGATGCTATTATTTTTATTAATATTTGAATTAGTTTTTATTTAAAAGCCTTCATTTTAATTTTAATTTTTTTAAATGCCTATATAGTATTTATTTATTTAAAATTTTAGTTTATTTACTAGCTGAAATACTGAAATAAAACACGTTTAAGATTTTTTTTTTTTTTTTTTTTTATATATATTTTATATTTTTTTCAGGTAGTGTTTTATTTATTTATTTTAAGTAACAAAAATGTTTTCTTTTATTGTTTTAGTTTTAATTAATTATAATTATATATCTTTATATTATTTTAATGTAAACCAAACCAACATTAACATGACCAGAGTGGAAAACAAACACAATGACAAACATGTCAGACCTTTTCCAATCAGCAGCACAAAGAAAAAACAGTCAGGCTCAGTTTACTCTACGGTCACGTTACAGCCGCAGAAAAACAGTGAAGAAGAGATGTGAAATGAATGAAATGTCCCTCAGCATTATCCAAATGCTTTCCTCCTCATTCAGACAGTATTGATTGACCTACTGGTGCGTGAGTTTGTCCTCCCTTTACGTCACCCATCAAACTCTTCAGTCAGTATTCATTCACTGCAGTCAGTTTTAATTTGACTTTGAAGAAGTCCTTCTGTCTTTGTGAGGATGAATGGATTTCAGCTTCAGAAAATGCAGCTAGAGCCAAATGTGTATTTTGAAATGTAAATCAGATGTGTGTGTGTGTGCGTGTTTGTGCTGCTCTCTGTCCTGCGCCAGATTTAAGAAGATCATCCCGGTTCCTGAACAGAGTTTGGTCCAGATGCTCTGCTTCCTCCTGGAGTGTCTCCTGATCCCAGAACACACTCCTCCAGACAGCCATAAGGATCTCTATGAGCTCTACTTCGTCTTTGCAGCCGTATGGGCCTTCGGAGGAACCATGTTCCAGGATCAGGTGGATCTGATATGACTAAACTACCGTCTGAGTCTTAAACTCATTCGCACAAACCACTGTGTACTTATTTCCACATGATTTCATCATGAATAATGACTGTTTTTGTAATGTGTGTGCCTTTCGCTGCAGCTAGTGGATTACAGGGTGGAGTTCAGTAAGTGGTGGGTGACAGAGTTCAAAAGCGTGAAGTTTCCGGCTCAAGGAACTGTATTCGATTACTACATCGATCCCGAGAGCAAAAAATTTGAGCCCTGGGCAAAAATGATTCCCAAATTTGAGATGGATCCTGACATCCCTCTTCAGGTGCGTGCTAATTAATCAAGGACAGAAGTCTGACAAAACTTGCACTATAAATACTACAATACTGACAATACTGACCTTCTGAGGGAACATCCATGAAACCAGTGTTATTTCGTAGTTGTGTTTTTTTTTGGTTTTTTTTCAATTTAAATTTTTTGTTTTATTTGTCAATAAAACTGGACAAAATGGTAAAAATTTACAGTAAAAATAATAAAAATTTGCAAATAAAGGTTGGTAAAGCAAAATAGAATATAAGTACTGTAAATACTAATCATAAATTAATATAAATATAAATACTAGAGTTATAAATTTTTATATATATATATATATATATATATAATTTTTTTTTACAGTATTTGGTTTTAGTTTCTAATTAAGTTTTTAAATAGATATAATTATTTTTATCCATAAGGTGTTGAATTAATTAGCTTATTTATTTATTCTACTCAATTTGTTCGCTGTCTGGGATGCTTTTTTCTCTTGCGATGCATTATGGCTTTACCTTATGTGCAAAAGATGCTGTGCACATGACGCTCCTTAGAATATGACAACATGAATGTGACCCTGAATCTGGTTTGCGATGCTGCATATGTGGGCAGCTCATGATGGCTGTCACATCAGTGGTTGTCTTTGAATGTTGTTGAGTGACGAAGGTCATTGTGTTTGTGTCCCGCAGGCCTGCCTGGTCCACACCACAGAGACCATCCGCGTGCGCTACTTCATGGACCGTCTGTTGGAGAGGAGGCGTCCGGTCATGCTGGTGGGCAACGCTGGCACCGGAAAGTCTGTTCTGGTGGGAGACAAACTGGCTTCCTTAGACCCGGAGAAATACGCTATCAAAAACGTGCCCTTCAACTACTACACCACGTCAGCCATGTTACAGGGTGTGTGTGTGTGTTTTTTAGAAACAATATCTCTGCTTCTTTCCATTAGTCCCTGAGTGCAACTTCAAGCCCTTTGGACAGTGACAGATTCTTGTGATCTAAAGCAAACACCCATGGCACAGTCCTCCTAGCTTCAGCTGTTTTTGTCCCATTGTCCTTCACTGTCTTTGCCATCTGTTGGTTTGATATTTATCACTCTGAAGCCTCTTCAGCCATGTGTCCGTTCACTCGCTCACACACATTACAATAAAGTTATAATTATGAGAATAAAGTCGAAATGTTTCAAGAATAAAGTCAAAATATTTTGAGAATAAAGTCAAAATTACGAGAATTAATTCGCAATTATAAGATTGAAGTTATAATTTTGTGATTACTGGGTGGCTGGCATGCTACAAATGATGAATGGAGGATGTTAAATAGTATTTCCAGTCATTTACTGTTTTATACCATAAATAAAATAGCTTGTCACAAAGACAACAATATAACCTAGGCTAACGAGTTGGAGACCACTTCAACCTTTAGAACATTTTATTGTTGTTTGTAACTAAAGACATGTGAGGAATAAAAGATTGGATGCCACAGACGTTTTTGCAGAGTAGGTGGTGGAATTTTCACAAAGAAAACTGTATAATTTAATGAAATGAATGTCTCACTGTAATCGAAAAGACAGTTGATTCACATGAATACAGCGATCTGTCCTGCCATATTAAGAGTGTGAAAAAAACATTATTGCGAGACACGTTGTTTGTATTTCGCTATAAAAATTACAGATTTTGAAAGCTGAGACTTTATATTAAAAGTACCAAAAGCACAAAGCTTATTGCTATAATTGGGTGGCTGGCGCACTACAAATAGGCCTAATGAATACAATCAAAGATGTGAAATATATCCAACTGTCCCCACATATATTCAGATAAATTCCGGTGGCCTGGCAACAACTCCCGGTGCTCCCAATCCAGGATATTTGTATGCACAGGCTATATTCTCAAAATGTTGTGACTTTAATTGCTACAATTTAATTCTTGTAATTTTGACTTTAATCTCAAAACATTTCGACTTTATTCTCGAAACATTTCAACTTTACTCTTGAAATTTTGACTTTATGCTCGAAATTTCGACTTTATTCTTGAAATTTCGACTTCATTCTCGAAACATTCCAACTTTATTATCGTATTTTTGACTTTATTCTCGAAACATTTCAACCTTATTTCTGAAATTTCAACTTTATTCTCAGAACATTTAGACTTTATTCTTGTAATTTCGATATTCCAACTTTATTCTTGTATTTTCAACTTTATTCTCAAAACATTTCAACTTTATTCTCGTAATTTCGACTTTATTCTCAAAACATTTTGACTTTATTCTTGTAATTTAGACTTTATTCTTAAAATATTCCAACTTTATTCTTGTATTTTCAACTTTATTCTCGAAACATTTCAACTTTATTCTCATAATTTCGACTTTATTCTCAAAACATTTTGACTTTATTCTTGTAATTTCGACTTAATTCTCAAAATATTCCAACTTTATTCTCGTATTTTCAACTTATTCTCGAAACATTTCAACTTTGTTCTTGAAATATTTCGAACTTTATTCTTGTAATTTTGACTTTATTCTCAAAATATTCCAACTTTATTCTCTTATTTTCAACTTTATTCTCGAAACATTTCAACTTTATTCTCAAAATCTCAACTTTATTCTCGAAACATTTCAACCTTTTTCTTGAAATATTTCGAACTTTATTCTTGTAATTTCAACTTTATTTTCGAAAAGTTTCGACTTTATTCTCGAAACATTTTGACTTTGTTCTCGAAATTTCGACTTTATTTTCTAAACATTTCGACTTTATTCTTGAAATTTTGACTTTATTCTTGAAAAATTTTGACTTTATTCTCGAAAAATTTGGCTTTACTCTCGAAACATTTTGACTTTGTTCTTGTAATTTTGACTTTATTCTCAAAACTTTAGACTTTAAACTTGTAATTTCAACTTTATTCTCTAAACATTTAGACTTTATTCTCGAAATTTCGACTTTATTCTCAAAACATTTCAACCTTATTCTTGAAACATTCCGACTTTATTCTCAAAATATTTTGACTTTATTTTCATAATTGTAATTTTATTTTCGAAATATTATGACTTTAATCTTGCAATTTTATTTTTATTTTTTATTTTTTTAACATGGCCCTAAAACGCCATCCTAATATGATGTTTGCTAGAGAGAGAGAGAGAAAAAAATGCCTAAATGAAGTTTTAAGTCATTAGGAGCTACTTAGTTTGGGACCAAACTAGTTTGTAGATATTGATGAGGTTATAAATCATATTAATAATAATAATAACAATAATAAAAAAAGATAGTTATTCATGAATAATTAATTATTTATTTAATTTTTCTAATCATTCTGTAGAAGCAATCCAATCTATGTTACTTCTTGTGTGTCAGTTAAGTGATGTTACATTTTTAGTATTACTAAAATGAATAACATTTGTTAAAATGCATATAAAAAAAGTTAAACTAGCTTTTGCAACATTGAGCTAAATATCATTTTAACAGATGATGGGTTTTAATGTGCTAATACAGACATTAAATATTAATATTGTTAGATAATACTTTCTAAAACATATCTAATAGTCAAACCCTCTTCGTGAAAAGTGGTAACTTATTTTTAGTTTTCTTGTTAAGTTTCTTTACTTCTCTGCAGCATTTCATGTTGATATTACTTTGTCTATGAAGTCATTAACTTCATGTAATTGTGTTTGTTAAATCTGTGCTCACAAAGCATTTGAGAAATGAGCATCTTCTCCCCTGCAGCTGTTTTAGAGAAACCCTTGGAGAAGAAGGCAGGGAGGAACTACGGGCCTCCGGGTAGCAAGCGCCTCGTCTACTTCATCGACGACATGAACATGCCGGAGGTGGACACGTATGGGACGGTGCAGCCGCACACGCTGATCCGCCAGCACATGGACTACAACCACTGGTACTGAGTGTCATTTATTACACAGACGTATAGAGCTCATTTAAACACACTTGTTATGATGGTGTGGCGTTGCTGAGGCTGATTGTTTAATTGCTACATTAATGGCTTTGGTTGCACAAGTGTTTTATGGTGTTAACCATCATGTAATGGTTCAGATGATCCGGTAGCAGGACCGTCACAGCAGGCAGTCTGTCGAAGGAGAGCATATCTGCTGTTGGTTTGCGGAGTCTCTGGTGTGTCTGTTAGATCTAAGATGAGCTGAGAGCAGCTGAAGGCAGTATATCTGTGAGCCGCAGTGGCTTTAGCGCAGACACGCCACGCATACAGAGCGTGTTTGTGTGTGACTGACGAACGCCGTGTCCTCGCAGGTACGACAGGAGCAAGCTGCAACTGAAGGAGATCCACAATGTGCAGTACGTGTCCTGCATGAACCCGACGGCCGGGAGCTTCACCATCAACCCTCGCCTGCAGGTACTGATATCAGAGAGATTCAGCAGCGCACCACTGTATGACACAGCGCTCGCTGTCACTACACACACCCGCGCATTTGTTTTGCTATCTTAATGAGGACATTGCATAGACCTCCATTGATTTTTTTTTATCAGGTTAATGACATTTTGTGTCACCTAACCCTACCCTAACTTACCAAATACAGAAACATCTGCAAACACATAAGACTTATATAAAAGCATATTTTGGGTGATTTATAAGCCTTTTTAACTAGTGAGGACCAGTGAAATGTCCACACTAGTTGTCAAAGTATTTCACTGTATAAGTGAGGACAGTTGGTCCACACACGTATAGTCAAAACAAGTATAGTCACACACAGACACCACACATACTCACACACACATACTGGTGTCCATTTTTTGTGGGTTCATTCCATAATGTTTTTTTTTTTTTTTCTACTGTACAAATTGTATTTTTCTCTTATCTTACTCTAACCCTAGACTTAAACCTACCCCTCACATAAAACTTTTTTTCACATTTAGATTTTCAAAACACTTCATTCTGTCTGATTTATAAGCTTGTTTCCTTATGAGGACCCAAAAATGTCCCCACAAGGACAATGTCCCCACAATTTTTACTGGTTTTAGTATACTTGTGGGGACATTTGATCCCTATAATGTAGTGAAAAACAGTACATAGACATACACACACACAGCCATTTAAAGATTTTATTATTTTTTTTTTTAAGAAATTAATACTTACTGGCTTTTTTTTTGCATTGCCATTGCATTCACTCGCCATTTTAATTTGGTTTATTAATATAATTTATTTTTAGTTTAGTTGGTTTATTATATAAAAGTATTTAAACATTTGCAAGCTAAACAAAAAAATATACCTTTAGATTTACATGATATACATTAGGAGTCAACTAAGAGAATTAGGAGACTACTGATCGGATGTTTGAAAGTTTTTTTTTTTTTTTTTTTTTTTTTTTTTTTTTTAATTTAAGAAATGAATACAATTATTGAGCAATGATGCATTAAATTGGTGAAAGTAAATGTTTATAACAAAATTTTAAATAAATGCTGTTCTTTTGAACTTTTATTAATCAAGGAATCCTAAAAAAATAAAATCTATCACAGTTTCCACAAAAATATGAAGCAGCACAACTGTTTTCTACAACGACATTTAAGTGCCACATAAAAAAAAAAAAAAACTAAGATTAGGAGATTGAAGTTGAAATATTACAAGAATAAAGTCGAAATATTTTGAGAATAAAGTCGAAATTATGAGAATAAAGAAATATTTTGTTTCTTTATTCTTGAAATATGTATTTTTTTCTCATAATATTTCAACTTTATTCTAATAATTTCAACTTTATTCTTGAAATATTACAACTTTAATCTCGTAAATTGCTGTCGTAGTTTTCAACATTATCAGAAATGTTTCTTGAGCAGCAAATCAGCATATTAGAATGATTCCTGAAGGATGATGTGACACCGAATACTGGAGTAATGATGCTAAAAAATTAAACTTTGATCACAGCAATAAAACGTCTAGTTCTTTCATGAAACTCTACATGGCACAGGCTGATGGGTTGTTAACGTATAACTGATGAAATTCACAGCCTTATATGACTTGGCACAAGCTGATTGGTTCATGTTGCATACGCAGCCAATGAGTTTGCATCTTTACCGTTAAATGGCTGGTTGGCATTCACTCGAGCCTTTTGCAGCAGCGCGCTTTCAGAGTTCCTCTGAAACCCTCCACCTTCCCCAGCTCCACCTGTGTAGATCTGCTATGGGTTATTTTAGATGCTATTTGTGTAACAGCAGTATGTCTTAAATACTCACAGCACCGTATCGCCATATGCTTTGGCAGTAGCAAGTTCCTGTACTTGCTTGCAACAGCAGCAATAATCTACAACTACAGCAATAACCTACAGCAGCAGCAGTGTAGCAGGTCTATTCTGCCAAGACCAAATACATTAACATTATCATTTACATTACCGTGCTAAAATCTTCCAAGAGTTGTCATGGAATAATTACATTTTACAGTATATTCACACAGAAAATAGCTATTCTGAACTCTAATAATATTTCTCAGTATTACTGTATATTAGCATGATTTAGAGGTACAGTTCACTCAAAAATGACTGTCATCATTTGCTCACCTTCAAGTTATTCCAAACCTGTATGAGTGTCTTTCTTCTGCTGAACACGAAGGAAGATATTTTGAAGAACGTTGGTAATCAAACATGATACAGTGTGTAATTGTATTTTGTAGATGTGTTCTACAATGTGAGCTATCGAAACAGAAGCGTGTGGTTTAATATGAATCTGTCGAACGATTGATTTATTTCAGAGGCATTTCTCGGTCTTTGCGCTCTCGTTTCCCGGCGTGGACGCTCTGAACACCATCTACTGCAGCATCTTGAGTCAGCATCTGCGCGGCGAGGGATTCGCAGCCGTTCTGCAGAAGAGCTGCTCTCAGCTGGTCCAGCTGGCCTTGGCCTTCCATCAGCGCGTCACCGCGACCTTCCTGCCCACCGCCATCAAGTTCCACTACATCTTCAACCTGCGAGACCTCTCCAACATATTCCAGGTACTCAGATCACACTCTAGCTAAGTCAAATAGTGATCTTTCAGTAATAAACCATTAATTCCAGCAATCAGTGTAAGGAAATGACTTACCGCTGTTCCGTCTCGGTCTTTCCAGCTGGTGAAAGTTTTATAATCTGGTCTATGTATAATATTGCATTGATATGATTGCCTCATAATGAACTCTGAGTTTGAAGAGAAAACAGTGTAATTTCTGTCTAACACTTTGAGATGATATGCAGATTGATTAACTCTAGAACAGGTCATGAAAACAGCACTGTCAGGAAGCTACCTTTCAGCTTCTGATGTGTTTCTCTTTGCAGTCAGAAATGAATAATTAACTCACCCATGGATTCTTTTCATGTGCACATTCTGACAAATGCATAAAATGAATTTTAATTAATGCATAAAATGGATTTTTATGTTTTGTTTTGTTTTGTTTTTTTAACTAGCAGGCACGCTTGTGGTCGTATTTAAATCCACTCCATTCTCAACCTAGTTAAGAGAGTCGACATCATTATCCAGATGCATAAACAGTTCAGCTTGTCCACCTTTTAAGTGCAGCTCTGCTGTCCCAGTTCTTGTTATTGTGCTGGATTAGACAAACGGCCTTTGGATTTCATTGTTTTAAAACGGCTTTACTGAGCCCCGTTTCCTCGCTTTAGCGATGATGAAAGCTGGAAAAGAAGAGAATAGCCTCTGAAGCTCCACTCATTGTTGTGGGTGCAGTCGGAGTAATGAAGCGAAATGAGAGAAGGAGAAAGGAGCAGATGAGACGCAGCTGAAGGAACATTTGAAGTGCGGCCCTTAGTTCTGCCTTACTAATTCAGCTCACAGTTCAGCTGCCGGAGGACAGAGACACACCACTGCCTCACAGCGAATCTCATGACACGTTCCCTCCGAGTTTTCCATAAGGCTTCATCTGCGGCTCTTTTTTTATCTGTCTTGACTGCACGTTCAGTGTTTCATTTTAGCCGAGACAGCGGCGATTGCTTGGTTGTTTCTCGGACCGCTTTAATTGGTTGGCGATACGCGGTATTAAAAGTCTCCTGTTACACCAAGAGGGACCCAAAGGCACAATCGTATCCAATTTGTTTTTGTGAACTCTTTAAAAAAAATTAAAAGGCAGCCTGTTCGCCCCACAGCCAAGAAAAAGTTTCCCATTTTAATAAAGTTCATTGGAAAACTTTTCTTTTTTCAGATGCTGCCGGTAGGTACTTCATTTCAGAGCGGTGATTGACGTGAAGTCATTAATTTATAGCCCGGGTGTGAGGAAATGTTTAGATAATTAGGCTCTGTTGAGGACTGGATGGGAAGCACCGCCGTATGTCATCAGAACAGAGTTCATCAGGTGCTGTCCGGCCGTGACTGGACCTGTATCTCGCTGAGCAGCGATGGGCCATCGGTTTGATTTATTTGTTTTCAAAGGAGGAAATGGCGTCTGAAGAGCCGCGTGTGTGACTGAGATTTACTGCAGTGCTGGAGCGCACAATAATGAACGCAGCAGCAGCACATCCAGCTGTAGGGGAGCATTTACAGCTTTAGATTATATGTTTGAATTGAATTCATTCACTGGAGTTGGAGTGTTTTGGCTGGTTTTCCTCTCTGCCTTTTTTATTATTATTAAATGAACTTATTTTTATTTTTGTTTTTCCAAAACATCTTTTATTTTTTTCTTATATATATATATATATTTTTTTCATTTATCATTATTTTTGTTATTATTTTAACAAACAAATATAAACAATTTCCTATTGCAGTATATGTTTTGTGAAATCATTTATATACACTACCAATCAAAAGTTTTTGAACCGTAAGGTTTTTAATGTTTTTTAAAGAAGTCTCTTCATGCCTGCATTTATTCGATCCAAAGTGCAGCAAATACAGTACAATTTTGAAATATTTTACTATTTGACTAAATGTTTTCCATGTGAATATGTTTTAAAATGTAATTTATTTCTGAGCTCAAAGCTGAATTTTCAGCACCATTACTCCAGTCTTCAGTGTCACATGATCCTTCAGAAATCATTCTAATATGCTGATTTGCTGTTCAAGAAACATGTAGTATTATTATTATTATCATTATTATTATCAATATTTAAAACAGTTGATTACATTTTTTTTCAGATTCTTTGATGAATACAAAGATCCAAACAATCAGCATTTATCTGAAATAAAAAGCTTTTGTAACATTATACACTATACCATTCAAAAGGTTAGAATAAGTACATTTTTTCTTTCTTTGCGGAAAGAAATTATAGAAACTAATACTTTTATTGTTGTTTTATTCATAAAAGAAATGTGAAAAAATTCTACTCAGCTGTTTTCAACATAATAATAATAATAAATGTTTTTTGAGCAGCAAATCAGATTATTAGAATGATTTCTGAAGGATCATGTGACTGGAGTAATGATGCTAAAAATTCAGCTTTGAAATCCCAGGAATAAATTACATTTTAAGATATATTCAAATAGAAAACATTTATTTAAAATAGTAAAAATATTTCACAATTGTACTGTTTTTGCTGTACTTTGGATCAAATAAATGCAGGCTTGGTGAACAGAAGAGACTTCTTAAAAAAACATTAAAAATCTTACTCTTCAAAAACCTTTGACTGGTAGTGTGCATTTTTTCTATATATATATAATTTTTGTATTTGCACTGTAACCACAGAGTGTGATTAAAACTAAATACACTGTATCATTTTACATGTGGAAATGCACTTCAGAAAAAAAAATAAATTATTGAGCATTTGCAAAGTGTGTGTTAATGTTGTCATGTTGACATGTTTATTGCAGTTGTTTTACAATTATTAGTTTGATTCAGAACTTGAATGGTTACACTTTGTTTTGAGAGGTTTCATGCAGCTTTGGCAGAGTCAGAAAGCATCTCAACGTGGTGTGTTCAGACAGGTCTGTGCTGGAATGAAGCTCATTCTCCAGTGATAAAGGGCTGTAGCAAAGTCAGATGTGCTCCAGAGTGTCAGAATGAAAGCTGAGAAGAAATCTGACAGATGCTCGCTGTAAATCCAGTGTCAGAGACTCTTTGGAGTGGGGTATGGACTTCAGGTCAGACCGCACGGCCGAGAGGCTGTTTATCCTTCCTCCTGATGGTTAATCAATATGAATTTGAGTTCTGGATCACACCAGCTGATGCTTTCAGGGATCCATCCGAGCATTCTGGATGACTGCTGGTCTTACCCAAAGTTCCCGGGTCAATTTTGGACATTGATGATAGTGTCACTTTTAACAAGCTGTAGGAGTTTAGTGTAGTGTAGTACATTGGCACAAAGAATGTCAGTATTTTATAATGATGAAATTAAAACACTACGCCTGCTCTGGTGGATAAAATAGAGTTTAAAGCAGTGCGATATACGGTATAGACGGATCAGATGTAGTTCTTTCCCAAAGTCACCAGTGGTCAAAAATCAATGGTTTGTACTTTTCTCTTTACACTCCAGCAGTTCAGTGTTTTCGAGCATCTTTCTCTGTTGAATTATAATCATATCTGCACTTTCATGCTTTTGGTTTATTTCTTTGCCACTGAGATCCAAACAGAAATGTTACACAGTAGTTTGAAATGCCTGGAGAAATGATGAGCCCTTTGTTATTGAGGTTTCAATTTGTTGTCTGTTTGATTTCAGGGCATCCTGTTTTGCACCAGCGAGTGTCTGAAGACTCCTCAGGACCTGGTGAAGATCTACCTTCACGAGTCCAACCGGGTTTACCGTGACAAAATGGTGGAGGATAAAGATTTTGCTGTCTTTGACAAGCTGCAGTCAGACACGGTGAAAAAGTTCTATGAGGTGAGAGTTTGTTTGACTGGAGAGAGTCATTAAAGGCCAATGCTAATCAGAGCAAAACCCTGCCAGTCCAGCAAATTGGGAAAAAAATGATTTCTGCTGTTTTTCTCTCCTCGGCCTCGCTCCTCCTGAGGCTTATGAGCGAACGCTCTGCAGGAAAGTGATGGAGAGAAATAGCGCTTTCCTTTTTTGCCTCTGCTCACCTTTAAAGCAACATCTAATCACCTCACATACACATGCGCATATGGGTAACAAGCCAGGGCAAGAAATAAAATACACCAATTTCTGTTGGTTCTGGAGAGGGAAAGGTCTCTGACCGCTATGAATTCTCAGGGTGGAGATCATTTGATTTACATCAGCTCCTTCCCAAGGCAGTAGCGCTCAAGCTTAGTTATTCACCTTTTAATATTTCATGCAGTTTTAAAGATGCTTTTTATTCCCACCAGGATATGGAGGAGACCCTGGAGGAGACCAGGGCCATGAATATGTACTGTCATTTCGCCACGGGCATCGGTGAACCCAAATACATGGCGGTTCAGTCCTGGGGGAGCCTGAACAAGACCCTGCTGGAAGCTCTTGACAGCTACAATGAAGTCAATGCGGCTCTGAACCTTGTCCTGTTCGAGGATGCCATGTCTCATATGTAAGAGAGCCAGAATGAGCCTCTGCTGATGGATGAACATCTGGGCACCACTTTAGACTGAGCAACTTATACCAGAAAACAGTTTGGGATCAGTTACGATAGTGTACTAGACAGCTAAACACACTAAAACACTTTGAGAAAAGTTTGATATCTACTTATCAAAAGTTATTAAGTATCTGTAAATTTAACCTTTTTAACTCCCAAATGCATTTAGATGGATCTCTTTGGGATGTCTTGTGCTGTTTTTTTGAGCGTCCGCCACTAGCAATGCAAGCTAATCCTAACCCTACCTCTAAGCAAAGCAAAGCAAAATAAAATACATTTACATTTACATTTAGACATTTAGTAGATGCTTTTATCCAAAGCGACTTACAAAAGAGGACAATAGAAGCAATCAGAATCAACAAAGAACAATATGTGCAAGTGCTATGACAAGTCTCAGTTAGCCTAACACAGTACACATGGCAAGGTGTTTTTTTTTTAATTATATACTAAATAAAAGAAAACAGATAGACTAGAAAAAAACAAGCTAGTGTTAGAGGCCTTGTGAAAAGAACAGAGAAGCTAGTGTTTTTTTGTTTGTTTTTTTGTTTTTAAGAAAACAAGCAGAGTAAGTAAATGAATAGAGTATAAGTCTAAAAGGGCAAGTACTTTTTTTAAAGAATAGAATTAGAATAGAAAGTGCTAGAGTTAGAGGGTCAAATAAACATGGAAGAGATGTGTTTTTAGCTGATTCTTGAAGATGGCTATGCTCTAATTAAGTTGGGCAGGTCATTCCACCAGGAGGGTAAATTTAATGTGAAAATAAAATAAAATAAAATAAATTGTAGGTAGAAGTTATAATTGTTTTTTTATAGTTTATAATTATAATTTATTATTTAAAATAAAGTTGTAATTTAAGTAAAAAATTATAAAAAATGTAACTGACTATCAGCTAATTGATATTTAATTTATGCAAATGCAGTTTTGCACATCCAGACCAAATCAGTGGTAAAATTTGGCTTTTTCGTGCTGAATCCTAACCGTCTCAACGAATAATAGATAAATCTGCTTTCAGGTTTTTTAGTAAATTGAGTAAACTAAGTGTTCAATTCAGCTGTCATGGAGTTGCTGCTACGTATTAATCAGTATTAAACTTACTAATAAATACTGTCCATTTATATAGCAGTATTGGACAGCTAATCTTAGTGGTTGATTTTTCAGGACAAACACTTTTCATGGAGTTAGGCATTACTCAGCAGGATGAAGTTTGATTCTTCCTCCGCATGACTCTATTTGGTCTCCTTAACCCTTCTGACCCTCGTCTCTCCTGCTTCAGCTGCCGTATCAATCGGATCCTGGAGTCTCCGCGGGGAAACGCTCTGCTGGTCGGGGTGGGCGGTAGCGGAAAGCAGAGCCTGACCAGGCTGGCGGCGTTCATCAGCTCCCTGGAGGTCTTTCAGATCACGCTAAAGAAAGGATACGGCATTCCTGATCTCAAGGTTCGCTCCGTTTATTAGCCTGAACCAAAACAAAGCATGCTCACAGAACGGCTTCCATTGCTCTGAATCTCCACTGAAACCGCTTGCTATTTGCCCTATCAAATATTCATTTTAATGCTCCTCGCTGGAGTATAAATCACCTCGCCTCAAATTCACACTCTGCCCTGCAAAAGTAAAAAAAAAATAATGGAATAATTAGCAATTACCAGAGGAGCTCTTGAGCACAATATGAGATTGCAGAGCTCATCAGCCCTCATGCCTGTAATATGTTTCATCTCTTAGCTTTCTGCTGGGACTGTTCCGGTAGAGGAGCTCATGATGTGTGACTGTTGTTTTGTGTATTTTTAGAGCGATCTAGGCGCATTGTACATTAAAGCTGGCGTGAAGAATATTGGCACGGTGCTCCTCATGACAGATGCCCAGGTCGCAGATGAGAAGTTCCTCGTGTTGGTGAACGACCTTTTAGCATCTGGTAAGCTTTGTTGTGTGTCTGCGCCCACTGGCATCACGTAGAGCTCGCTTTCTCTGCCAGATGATATGCATGGGGTATTTTGTGAAGATATGGCCGGAAATGTGAAAAAATATAAGACTGAGTCACTAGACTAATTTCACAATCCTTGCTTGAAGGAGTTCAGAGATTAAGTCAACAGTAGTCTTTTTTTATTAATTTCTATGAATCATTTTTTCAAGAAATCGATTCAATGATTAGTTTGAATCACCTGAAAATGTTCACTGCTCCAATAGCCTTTCTGTATGTTATTTAGAAAAAATATGCATTTAATAAAAATATATTAACATTTATTAACAACAACAAACAACAACAGTAGTAATGATAATAATATAATATTAAACTGATGATGATGATTAATATGCATTTTTGCTAATTGCACTTTTTTTTTTAAACAACAACAACAACAGTAATAACTATTTAAATATTGATGATACAATGATAATTACTAATATGCATTTCATTTTAGCAAACAATTACAGTATATGGGTAATTACTGCTTTTTATTTATTATATTGATCCATATATTGTCCATGTTGTGAAAAACTGTGGAAAACATAATTATAGTTATTTTTACTGAACTTGTTTTAAACATTTTGAATGTCGACAGATATCAATATTTGGTTAAAAAAGATGGATTCCTAAATCGAATCACCCATTTAGGTCATTTCTAAATATTAGGTACAATTGTTTTAGTTATATTTCCCAGACCTACAGCCTAAATCATGGCCTACTGTCATTTTTCAGAGTGCTGTATTATTTGCCTGTGGTCTATGGTATTTATAATGCCGTTGGCTGTTACCATCTTTCAGAGTGCTGTATATTATTCCATTGTAAGACTGATATCATGCTTTTAGATGCTGCTGCCAGCGTCTGTCTGACAGCTCTGTGTCTGTCATCGTTTTGTCTTCATCACAGGTGAAATCCCAGACCTGTTCCCTGATGATGAGGTGGAGAACATCATTGGTTCTCTAAGGAATGAAGTGCGTGGCCAGGGTCTGATGGACACCAGGGAGAACTGCTGGAAGTTCTTCATCGACCGTGTCCGCAGGCAACTCAAAGTGCGTGAGCAGGAGTGATTCATGAAGCCTTTATACTCCCACAGCCTGTAAGAAAGATTAGGCTCTGAAATGCCTCTGTAATGCTTCACACAATGACTAGTCTCAGCACCCGCAAATGACTAGATCAACACAAACAGAGAGGCGGCTTGTCCGAGGCTTAGTTCTGAATAGATGGATGGATGGACGGATGGATGGATGGATGGATTGATGAATGGATGGATGAATAAATGGGTGGATTGATAAACGGATGGATGAATGGATGGGGAGATGGTTGGGTGGACAGATGGAGGGATGGGTGGATAGATGAATGGATGGGTGGATGGATGGGTGGTGGACAGACGGATGGATGGATGGACGGACGGACAGATAGATGGGTAGACGGATGGATTGATGGAAGGATGAGTGGGTGGGTGTGTGTATGGATGGGTGGATGGACAGATGGATGGTTGGACAGATGGATACATGGGTGGGCAGACCCATAAATAGCTGGACAGATAAGAGGATGGAAGGATGGATGGGTAGACAGATGAATGAATGAGTGGATGGATGGATGGGTGGACAGACAGACAGGTGGATGGATGGATGGGTGGACAGATGGATGAATGGATGGATGGATGGATGGATGGATGGATGGATGGGTGGATGGATGGATGGATGGATGGATGGATGGGTGGGTGGACAGATGGATGGAGTGATGGTTGGAAAGTTGGATGAATGGATCGACAGATGGATAGATGAGTAGATCGATGGATGGATGGAATGGGTGGGTAAGTGTGTGTATGGATGGGTGGATGGACAGATGCGTGGTTGGACAGATGAATACATGGGTGGGCAGACCCATAAATGGGTGGACAGATAGGCGGATGGAAGGATGGATGGATGGACAGATAAATGAATGGTTGAATAGGTAGATGGACAAACAGGTGGATGGATGGGTGGACGGACAGATGGATGGGTAGATGAATGAGTGGACGGACGGATGGTGGTGGGTGGATGGATGGATAGACAGATGGACGGTTGGATGAATGGATGAACAGACTGATAGATGGGTGTACATATAGATGATGGATGGATGGGTGGATGGATGTGCGAGTGATGGATGAAGTAGGGGGTGTATATGTGTTTTGTGTTGATGTGTGTAATGGTGTGGTGTGGTGTGTAATGGTGGCCTTTTAGAAACCTTTTTACAACAATCTACACTGTTTCTGAATTGTTTTCCTATGTAAACATGTTCTCGACTGTTGACTTTGACCAATTTTTTTTTTTTTTTTTTTTTTTTTTTCTGATTGTGCATTATTGCCACCCACATTTTCAGCGGTGCTGGCTCTCAAAGTATTTTTCCTATTTGTTTTTCCCATAGGGATTTTAAAAAAGTCTTTTTTAAAGTGTTAAAAGCCATGAACCAAACCAACCAGCTATGAGAAGGATCACAACATTACAGGCTTTGATTTGAAGCAAAAATGTATTCGAAAACTGGAAAAAAAGACAGAGATACCAGACTGTAAACTACAATCCCATGAAGCACCGCAAACAACAGCATCAAATTAAAAATGATAGAGAAATCTAAAAACTATTAATTTTAATTTGTTGGTTTATCTATAGAAACAATAAGTTTTAAGTTAACTGAAAAATATGCATATATATATATATATATATATATATATATATATATATACATTTTTGTCTATACAGACTTGAGTACGTCATTTGTGGTGCTTCATGGGGGTGGGCGGAGCCTTGCTTACTGTGACTTTCTGATTGGTGGAATTTTCTGTATAGCATCATGGGTAATGTAGTTTTTCACCACAGTTATTTTAAAAATAAGTTAAATTAAGAGATTCAACAACAGGATATACAATCGATTAACAACCTAAGAGCTCACAACAGGTCTGTTTTAAAATAAAAAATAATTTTCCCAATGGAGAAAATGAATGGTGTTTTTCTGCCACAGCTGAGTGTTGCACTGTGTTGCACCATGCATTTCACATTTTAGAAACAGTTTAACAGTTTAAAGTCTCAAGACACCTGTACTCGCTTTTTAAATTTCAAGACCGCTCCACAAACACCTTAAAAGACATTTTAACAGTCAACCCTGAATCCATTTTAGAATTTTTACGTTTTACCTTAAATTGCTCTTGTTACCATCAATATAGCCAAGGAAACTGGTGTAATATTAAAACATCAACCAGCTACAACTGATACGCTTCTGTTTGTTTGACCATCACACTGATGGTCTCCTACAGGTGGCGCTGTGTTTCTCCCCTGTGGGCAGTAAGCTGAGGGTGCGCAGCAGGAAGTTTCCCGCGGTGGTCAACTGCACCGCCATCGACTGGTTCCACGAGTGGCCACAGGAGGCGCTGGAGTCGGTCAGCCTGAGGTTCCTGCAGGACATTGAGCACATCCAGGTGAGACGCTTATCTTGGAAACACTGCATCTCCATCAAATGGTTTTATCATGATTCCCTCAATCCTAAGAAGGTCTCAGCTGGTTAGACAGACACACCTCTCTTACCGCAGTAATGCGTCTCAATGCCATGTAATGCATTCAAGTGCAAATGCAAAGTGTGAATTTTTTCCTGAGGTGCCTGAAGTCATGAAGAACATAATTAGATTGGCCAAGCACTGTGCAGTCAGTTTCTGCATTATATTTTAGGGGGAAATGAAATAGCTGTGACGACCCAGTAGTATGACATTTCTAGCAATATTCTGGTAATTATATTTCATGTATGAACTGCTTTTTTTTCACCGATCTAGCCAGAGGTAAAGGACTCGGTGAGTAAATTCATGGCCTACGTACACGTGAGTGTGAACAAGACCTCAAAAGACTACCTGGCCAACGAGCGGCGGTACAACTACACCACACCCAAGTCCTTCCTGGAGCAGATCAAGCTGTATGGGAATCTGCTGGCGCTCAAGAGGAAAGATCTGACCTCCAAAATGGAGCGATTGGAAAATGGCTTGGAGAAGCTCAACAGCACGACGGCTCAGGTGCGTCTCTTCATGTGCAGGCCTTCATCGCGTGATGTTGATGAATTATAAACCCAAGAGTTACTCGCTCAGCATAGCATAATAAATGACAAGATAAATATCTAATGACTCACTGGCATTTATGGCTATTTGGATGCCTCCAGTGAACTAGATGCTCTTTCACTGCTGTCCTTAAAACAATTAAACACTTTTATTTATTTATTTATTTTTTTACATAATAATAGCAGAGGTAGTGTGTAGGTGAAACGGTTAAGAATAATTATATGCCAGAAGGTAAAGCAGGATGAGCATTAAAAGCATTAGACTGAGTGCTTGCAGCTCTGCTATAAGATTCATTTCCATGCCATAAATTTATGCACCATTTGCTAATTTATGTTTTCAATGGTCAGCACACATATTCTTCATTAATAGGTCCTCTTGAATGTAAATTAAACACATGCACCTCACGGAACAAACCAGTAGGAGTCTGATGCAGTTTATGCTGGTGTTTTAAATGCGAGTGGCGTAGGATAGGCTTTAAGTGTTTTTCTTCCCAGCAAATGTATTGCTGTCCCTGTCATTCTCCTGACAACGTTAATGGAGCAGGTCTGTCAAAAACATCACCCGGTCAGCCCGCTGACTATTCTATTGATCTATGATTATTGTGTTAGGAAAATGTCATTCTTTTCAGTTATGTGGGTTTTATTGCCTACTGTATCATTTTAGCTTGTGAGGTGAGCATTAATACTACTGTTAAGAATTTGATTCCATACCACTGAGTATAGTAGATTTCAGCTTGTTTTATTATTTTAGTTAGCTCAGGTATTGCATTTCTTTTTGGAACTGAGTGATCGTAGGCCTCAACAGACTTCAGTTTCTGAGTGTAAAAAAAGCATTATTTGGGGATATTCTTGTCAATATTCACTCAAAAATTCTATTTGGTTTTTCAGCAGTTTTTGTTTTTGAACCCTTTCCAACAATGACTGTTTGATTTTGAGATCCATCTTTTCACACCGAGGACAACTGAGGGACTCATATGCAACTATTACAGAAGTTTCAAATGCTCACTGATGCTCCAGAAGGAAGAACGATGCATTAAGAGCCAGGGGGTGAAAACTTTTGAACAGAATGAAAATGTGTCTTTTTTTTTTTTTTTTTTCCATTTAGTACTGCCCTTCAGAAGCTACAGAAGATACTTACATGTTTCCCAGAAGACAAAATAAGTTGCATTTACTGCTGACGACTTCTATTGATCTATGATTGTTGTGTTAGGAAATTGTCATTCTTTTCAGTTATGTGGGTTTTATGGTCTACTGTATAATTTTAGATTGTAAAGTGAGCAGTACCGCTACTGTTAGGAATTTGATCCCATAACCCTGAGTGCAGTAGATTTCGGCTTGTTTTATTTCAGTTAGCTCAGGTATTGCATTTCTTTTAGGAACTGATTGATCGTAGGCCTCAACAGACTTAAGTTTCTGAGTGAAAAAAAACTTTATTTGGGGATATTCTTGTCAGTATTCACTCAAAAACTGAGGAGCATAAGCTCAGAATAATGGCCTACAAGGCCAACAAAACCTGTGCTAATTTATTTGTCGTAGGACAGTCATTTTTCATCTGGAACAGCACAAGTGTAACATGGTAGAAAAAAAAAATACAAAAATTATAAAAGAGTTTTTAGAGAAGTTATGCCTTCTGTGAGCAAAGTCAGTAAATTAATTAATTTTTCAGATAAAGAAAATCCTGTCAAAATGTTTGGAACACAATATGATTAATAGCAAATTAAATAAGATTAAAACCCACTTGTGTTAAGTGTAGCTACTATTATAATATTTTAATATTAAACCAAAAAAAAAAAAAACAACTAATTAAACATTTTATAAGATTTAAGCTGTGTGT
Organism: Labeo rohita; assembly: GCF_022985175.1. Lineage (NCBI taxonomy): Eukaryota > Metazoa > Chordata > Actinopteri > Cypriniformes > Cyprinidae > Labeo > Labeo rohita. The sequence continues at coordinate 27,793,508 of NC_066880.1, read as the reverse complement.
GAGGCCAACCTAACTTAACTTATAAATACCCAACCTTAATTAAAATGTCTTTTCAGGAATGTTAAATATTCAGATATTTTTTATTAAGTAAAAAAGGAAGAAAATAGTAGTGAAGAATAATTTTGTTCTGTTTAACATTGTTTATTTAATGTATGTTCTGGCCTCAGACTATCACGGAGACTAGCAACCGCGTAGCAACACCTTGGCGACCAGCCACAACAGCCTAGCAACGTGCCGGTGACTTTTGCATGAGTGACACGGTTCACATTTTCTTCAGCAAATCTCCTCATTAGCCATAATTGTGTTCTCAGCTACACTGTGCTAATTATTATGACTGAGACATTATGACTTATCTGTCGCGTCCTTCTGTTTGAGCTGCTTTATGCTTTCTGACGCGTTAATCCCGCCAGGGCAGACCTGCTCGAACACTCTTCTCAGGTAATGGCTTCAGCGCTTCATCCTCGTCCCTCCACCCTTCAGTGGAAAAGCTATCAGAAAGCTCATTTGTGTGCTGAGATTGTGCTTGCTAGTGACAGGAGGGGAAAATGTAAAATCACAACTCACACATACACGAGATGTATCCGATTGTGATGTTAGACATCGACGCCCACCAGAATAACCTCTTTACATTAGCGGTGAGAGGAAAGCCGGCCTGGCTAGAAATCAAAATTAAAAGTAGCTGCTAATGAGGCAGAAAGTTTATTGGTGCTGCTCCAGGCTGCTTTATTGAGGTGGGACCCCGTATCATGTAATTAGAGGAGAGCGGATATCAATTCAAGCTAGTTGGTCCCTGCCCACATTTGGGGGCGTAAAGGTGGTTTTATTCGTTTTATAGCCACTCATTAAGGCGTTTCATGTCTAAATGAGAATCTGCATTGTTTTTCTTTGCTCACAGTAAGCACGTTTATGATGTAACCTTCAGTTGATGGAGATCAGTTACGTTTATGGAGATGATAACAGCAGCGTTTGTGCGTTGGACTCAATCATCTATTATCTAAGAGTTCTTTCGCCTTTTCATCTCAAATGGTCTCTTTTAAGATGGTTTACGATATTTTAACAATGCAATATTAGGCTTGTGCTCTTTGATGTGAGCTTGTGAAGACGATCTGCTCTCTCTGACTGAAGAGGATCATTACAGACGTTTCATGTAGTTTGAGGAGCAGAGAGGGAGAAACTTCCACCAAGAGCTGCGAGAGCGCTGTCTGACTGTGCTTTCTGGGCAATTAGTCCTCCATCGTCTTTACCTCCTATTCATCAGTTTAATTACCCACATGATAGCAACTTGATTTTGTGGGTATTGTAGGGTTTCGCTACCCGAGGGCAGTTCATCCCTGACGTCTCGTTTTCTTAAGGCTAATCAGCTCATTTGGAGGCTGGAGAAAGGAAGCAGATTCGAGAGGAGTTTGGGATTGCTGTAGAACAGCCGTATTTGTCTGTTTGTTTGCTTCAGGAGCCACGTCGCGTTGCTTCGGATTGCGTCTGACAACAGTTTTCAGCTAATTGCGTATTTCGCCCAGTTTTCTCTCCCAGTTGGACTGTGTTTGAATAAGTGCCAGTAGCTGAACTCATTGTGACGTGTGAAAACAGAAATAGTTTATTAAAAAACGTTCATCCGTCATATCTCCGTGAACAGCGCTTCTTCACAATCCAGTGATTGTCATTTATCAATTAAAACTTTGAGCGCTCATTTCTCTGATAATATCACTAATATGATTTAACAATGAGTCTAGAACAAAAACAAATAGGCTGTTATTCAGAACAACTGCTGATGCAATTAGCTGATAACTGCAAGTTCATTAGCTTCCTCAAAAAACTTTAATAGGGAATAAATGCAGCACATACAGTATAATATTGTGATGCCACTTTATAATGAGGTTCAATACGTTGCACATTAGTTAATGCATTAGGTGTCATGAACAGTTTTTTTACGCCACTTAAAAACATCTTACATTCCCTGTCATAGACAAAGTATGTTTAAATTACATGTTATTTGGCAACATGCTTGAGCAAAAGTGAACATTTCTGAGGATTTTTACTGTTCCATTTGTTTTCCTCAGACTTGGAAAAATGTTGTGTGTTGTGTGTATACAGTTGAGGTCAAAAGTTTACATACATCTTGCAGAATCTGCAAAATGTTAATTATTTTACCAAAATAAGAGGGATCATACAGAATGCAGAATATATGAATACATACACTTGATTCTTAATACTGTGTTGTCACCTGAATGATCCACAACTGTGTTTTTGGTTAGTGATAGTTTTTCATGAGTCCCTTGTTGTCCTGAACAGTTAAACAAATTCTTTGGTTTTTCAACATTTTTTTTTCAACACCCTTTCCAACAGTGACTGTATGATTTTGAGATTCATCTTTTCACACTAAGGACAACTGAGGGACTCATATGCAACTATTACAGAAGGTTCAAACGCTCACTGATGCTCCAGAAAGAAAAACAATGCATTAAGAGCCGGGGGGTGAAAACTTTTGAACAGAATGAAAATGTGTACATTTTTTCTTATTTTCCCTAAATATAATATTTCTTCATTTAGTACTGCCCTTCAGAAGCTACAGAAGATACTTACATGTTTCCCAGAAGACAAAATAAGTAAAATTTACCCTGACCTTCAAATTCAAAAAGTTTTCACCCCCAACTCTTAATGCATTGTGTTTCCTTTTGGAGCATCAGTGAGAGTTTAAACCCTCTGTAATAGTTGCATATGAGTGCTTCAGTTGTCCTCAGTGTGAAAAGATGGATCTCAAAATCAAAATCAAAGTTGTTGTTGAAAAGGGTTGAAATACAGAAAAAAAAATGTTGAAAAACAGAAGGATTTGTTGGACCTGAAGGATTTTTCTAAAGAACAGTGGGCAGTTTAACTGTACTAAATAAAAAATAACATGCATTTTGTATGATCCCTCTCTTTTTTTGGTAAAATAACATTTTACAGATTCTGCAAGGTGTATGTAATCCTTTGAGTGAGCTAAACCTGAAAAAATCTCCGAAAACCTGGTCTTCATGTATGTATCTAATCTGTGTTTTTTTTTTCTCTTAGGTGGACGATCTGAAGGCCAAGTTGGCAGCACAAGAAGTGGAGCTGAAGCTGAAGAACGAGAGCGCAGATAAACTGATCCAGGTTGTGGGTGTGGAGACAGAGAAGGTGGCTCGGGAGAAGGCGGTGGCTGATGAAGAGGAGCAGAAGGTGGCCTGCATCGCTGAGGAGGTGACTCGCAAACAGAGAGACTGTGAGGAGGATCTGGCTAAAGCTGAACCTGCACTCATAGCGGCACAAGAGGCTCTGAACACTCTCAACAAGGTCTGATTTCACCATTCATGTGCATTATTAACAATGCATTTATATATAAAACATAAATAATGTACATAGTGTATGTAAATCTTGTTTTGAATCGTATTGTTTTCAGAATAATCTGACAGAGCTGAAGTCTTTCGGCGCTCCTGTAGCTGCTGTGACAAATGTCACAGCCGCTGTGATGGTCCTCACGGCCCCTGGCGGGCGTGTTCCCAAGGACCGCAGCTGGAAGGCTGCTAAAGTGATGATGGCTAAGGTGGACGCCTTCCTCGACGCCTTGATCAATTTCAAAAAAGAAGACATTCACGAGAACTGTCTCAAAGCCATCCAACCGTACCTGGCGGACCCAGACTTCAGGCCTGAGCTGGTAGCAGCCAAATCCAATGCGGCAGCCGGTCTGTGCTCCTGGGTCATCAACATTGTGAAGTTTTATGAGGTTTACTGCGAGGTCGAGCCTAAGAGGCAAGCCCTGAACAAAGCCAACGCAGAACTCGCCGCTGCGCAGGAGAAACTCTCTGTCATCAAGGCAAAAATCAATGTAAGTAGGGTTTTATATGTTTCACATTACATGTTCTGATCATTCTATTGTATATATATAACCTAAAATATTAATAGATAAAAATTAACTATTAATTTAATTTGTTTGATTGTATCAACTGAGTTTAGTTTTTGCAGATATGCATTAATTTTTTGATTTTTTTTTTTTTTTCAAATAACTTGTGATTAAAACTATTTTGTCTTATGACTTTCTCTGTCTGTGTTCTTCCCCTGACAGCAACTTAATGAGAACTTGGCGAAGCTGACGGCGAAGTTTGAGAAAGCCACAGCAGACAAGCTGCGGTGCCAACAGGAGGCTGAGACCACGGCGCGCACCATCGCTCTCGCCAACCGCCTAGTGAGTCTCCGAACGCATCAACACCACATTAAACCCAGAGCTGCTGCTTCCTGTCTTAATTAAGAAAAAAATAGATGAGCCAGCAAAACAGAAAAAAAAATCTGAATATTAATTAAAATGCAGCAAACCCCCAGAATAAGTCATTTATACTGTCCGTTCAAGCGTGCAGCAATACTAAGTCAGCAGGAAATCACGCAAACAAACACGTGCAGGGGCGCTAGCTTTGCCTGAAGCACACCGGCTGGAATTATTCATTACAATGATTGTTTGATGTGGGAATAATTGTGTGTTGTACAGCAGTGATATGGCAGTGACCTGAACATGTGTGAGGGGTTTGGTGTTGACCAGGGGTTAAAGGTCAAGTGTGTCATTTGCACACCACTGCGGGCAGCAGACAGAATGACACAAATAATGTATGTTTTCAGAATAAGTGGTTGCTGCTCAAGCAAACACAGCAGTGTTGAAAGCACCACAGGCTTCACACTCGAGGAAATCAATTAGGAATGGTTATTTAAAGTGCAAACTAGGAAAAAGAGAAATAGTTTTAACATGAAAATAATTACATACAGCACCTTTAAAGATCTGGGCTGGAAACCAAAAGGTTGAACTTCTTCATAAACTACATTAGTGCTGATCACTTGGCCAGCGGCAGTGGTTCCAGAAGTATTTTTCGAATCTGTTTTTTTTGCATTATAAAAAAGTCTTGGTTAAAGTGTTATAAGACATGCACCAAACCAACCAGCAACGAGGTGGATCACAACATTACAGGCTACAATCCCATGCATTGCAAATTACATAAAATGCAAATTACAACAAATTAAGATGGTCAAATATAAAACTATTCATTTAAATCTGTTGTATTTAGTACTGACCGGAATAAGATATTTCACGTAAAAGACATTTACATTTAGTCCACGATAAAAATGACCTTTTTCAAAAGTTTACATACACTTGATTCTTAATACTGTGTTGTTACCTGAATGATCCTCAAGTGTGTTTTTTTGTTTAGTGATGGGTGCCTTGTTTGTCCTGAACAGTTAAACTGCCCACTGTTCTTCCGAAAAATCCTTCAGGTCCCACAAATTCTGTGGCTTTTTAGCAGTTTTGTGTATTTGAACCCTCCAACAATGACTGCATGATTTTGAGATCCATCTTTTCACACTGAGGACAACTGAGGGACTCACATGCAAAGACCCACCAGCATGGGGTAAAAGGCACACATTATTGATACAAATGCTTTAACTAAAATAATGTTTTTTTTTTAAATAATGTTTAAGTTAATACTTGTTCAAATTAAACACTTCAGCAAAGTCTGTACTGTTTTCTGCTTATTTTGATAAATAAAATAATAATTTTGTGTTCAATAAATATACTGTCATTAAAATATGTTAATAGAAAACATATACATTTTAAAATACAGAAACAAAATCATTTCAAAATGTAAAGATTCTCAAAGCATCGAAGGAGATTCCTTAATGATTTAATATAGATTTACAGTAGTAACAACAAATGATATTTTATTATATGATATGATTAATATCATGTTTTTAAATATGATGGTTTCATTCTAAACATGGTGATTATTTCTAAGATGGACACCCAATATAATATATGATATTTATGATCTGAATCTAACAATGTCATGTTAACAAATGGAAAAGTCAGCCTTCTATTAATTATCATGTTATTTTGTGCCTTTTAGCCCCAAAAGCAGGGGTGCTTTTTACCCCAAATACCGTACTTTTACATATTCTTTTGTTATTTAAAAACCGCTGCTTTAATTATCTTAAACAAAACTGAAAATCTTTAAGAAGACATTTGTCTCAAGATATATTTAAGAATTTTAGCGATTCTCATTTGCTACTTAAATCTACAGCATTTTTAAAAATATCAAATATTAGATCAAATAAGCACAGAATCGCGTCAAGGATCAACCAATGTCGCATGTGTATGTTGAAAAGTGGATGTTTTGTGCTACGCCATGTTTTTCTGCCATCTAATGGTTTAGAGGAAAATTATATCAAAGGCGCCTTTTACCCCGGGGCGCCTTTAGCCCAGTCGTACCCTACATTTTTCTTATTTTGCCTAAATACCATATTTTTTCATTTAGTACTGCCCTTTAGTAGGTACAGAAGATACTTACATGTTCCCCAGAAGACAAAATAAGTTTTACCCTGATCTTCATATTAAAGTTTTCAGCCCCCTGGCTCTTAATGCATTGTGTTTCCTTCTGGAGCATCAGTGAGTGTTTTCTGTAATAATTGCATATGAGTCCCTCAGTTGTCCTCAGTGTAAAAAGATGGATCTCAAAATCATACAGTCACTGTTGGAAAATGCTGGCAAATACACAAAAATGCTGAAAAACTAAATCATTTATGGGACCTGAAGGTTTTTTCTGAAGAACAGCGGGCAGTATAACTGTTCAGGACAAACAAGGGACTCATGAACAACTAATTTTATTTTATTTTTTTTCAGTTTTACTATTTATAAATTCAATAAATTTCACTATTTGACAAGATTACTTTAAAAAGAAGTTTAATTAATGTGTTTTGATGTTCAAGCGTGTTTTTGTAAGTGTTTTGAATAATGTCAGACTCATAAAGTTGTGTGTGTTCAGGTTGGAGGTCTGGCGTCGGAGAACGTGCGGTGGGCCGAGGCGGTGAAGAGCTTCAGGCATCAGGAGAGCACTCTGTGTGGAGACGTGCTCCTCATCACTGCCTTCATCTCTTATCTGGGCTATTTTACCAAACGTTACCGCCTGGAGCTGATGGACAACAGCTGGAGGCCGTACCTGAGCCAGCTCAAGGTCTGTCAACATCTCAACTTGGTGGCAATGCTAAAAACTGAGGTTTTACTATGTTGAACAGAATAGTAATTCATATGTGTCTGATTAAGGCCAGTGTGGCTTTCATTTGAAATCTAAAGCATGATTCATTCCTCTGTTAGTCAGTGTCAGTTTGAGTGTCATTGCTTTTCCCGCAGGTGCCAATCCCGGTGACTCCGGGTCTGGACCCGCTGACCATGCTGACGGACGACGCTGATATCGCAGCCTGGCAGAACGAGGGTCTGCCGGCGGACCGGATGTCGACTGAGAACGCCACCATCCTCACCAGCTGCGAGCGATGGCCGCTCATGGTGGATCCGCAGCTGCAGGGAATCAAATGGATCAAAAACAAATACGGAGAAGAGCTCCGGATCATCAGGATCGGGCAGAGAGGGTAAAACATGTCTGCATAGACACCATATCTGCTTAAACTGATTCATTACTGATGTCTGCTTTACTCTGCATGTGTGTTAATTCAGATATCTGGACTCCATCGAGAGAGCGCTATCTGTAGGTGAAGTCGTCCTCATTGAGAATTTGGAGGAGGCGGTGGATCCAGTGCTCGGTCCGCTACTCGGACGTGAAACTATAAAGAAAGGACGGTGAGAGTTTTTAAATGCAGATGTTAGGGAAATAAATTATTGTTTCACGAGTTCGCCTGCCCATCCAGTCCTGATGGGCAATGGTAAACAAATTTGGCTTGCTGTCCTTAATGGAGGCTTGAACTCGAGGCTTGGCTTGAGCGGCGAGTTCAGCCCCCCATTGCGATATTACCTAGAGGGAGAATAACAGAAATAGAGGAGGAGAAGGGAAGGTGGAGGGATGCCGGAAGAAATGAGTCTGGGTCGGTGCAGTGAGAGCTGCTTATATAGGCTCGTAATGATGATTGACAGGACTGAATGATTAGGCTTCTCCTGAACCTACATTTGGAACTTCATATATGGTGAAAACACCTACAAACTTCACCACAGGTGAATATGGTGGAAATATTGACAGATAACACCATACTAATCCGGCTGATTACAATACATTAAGATAAACTGGTTTATATTAGAAGTTTTCTAAAATTATAGAAAATTATAACAATATGCAAATGAGACATTATGTAAATTCATATGGCTTAATTTGCATATATTTCTAGAACATAAATCTGAACATTGGATGAAGCCAGGATCAAAATTCTTGTTTGAATTTGTTAAAATCAGACGGGTTTGTTCCTCATTTTATCACTCAATAAATTAGAATATACTGTCAAAAGACAGAAAACATTTTCACAGTGTTTGTAAGAATGAAATGTTGTATAAGTCAGTGTGAATGATATATGAACAAACCTTCAGAATATACACTGTCGGGATCAGCATGATTTTTGCTTATCAAGGTTGAAATATTACGATGTAAAATTTTTATATACCTTGAAATCTAATTTATGCCTGATTTATCAAAGCTGTATTTTCAGCAACATTACTCCAGTGTCACTTGATCCTTCAGAAATCATTCTCATATGCTGATTTATTACCAATGTTGGAAACAGTTGTGCAAATATATATATATAATTTTATTTTTTTTCCCGAACTGTGATACTTTTTTCAGGATTCTTTGATGAATAAAAAGTTAAAAAGAACAGCATTTATTTAAAATAGAATATTTTCTATATACACTACCGTTCAAAAGTTTGGGGTCAGTACATTTTTATTCTTTCTTTTTTTTTTTTTTTTGAAAGAAATTAATACTTTTATTTAGAAAGGATGTGTTAAATTGATAAGTTATAGCAAAGATTTATATTTTTAGAAAAGATCTATATTTTTAATAAATGCTTTTCTTTTTAACATTTTATTCATCAAAGAACCCTAAAAAAAGTATCACAGGTTCCAAAAAAAATATTTGGCCGCACAACTGTTGCCAATATTGATAATTCTAATAATAAATCAGCATATTAGAATGATTTCTGAAGGATCATGTGACACTTAAGACTGGAGTAATGATGCTGAAAATTCAGCTTTGCATCACAGGAATAAATTATATTTTAATGTATATTAAAATAGAAACCATTATTTTATATTGTAATAACATTTTGGAATATTACAGTTTTTTCTTCTGAATTTTTGATTAAATAAAAACAGCCTTGATGAGCATAAGAGACTTTTTTAAAAAACATTACAAGTCTTACTGATCCCAAACTTTTGAACGGCAGTGTAAATAGGAATAAAACTGCAAAGTTTGCTGTATGTAAGAGAAAAAACGCTTTAAAGATACGGATTGGAATTGAAATCTACAGATGCAAATAGATAAAGTATCATAAAATAAACACTTAAATGTGTATTTTAAGAAGACATTATATGGAAGCAAAATAATCTAAATTCTCAAAATTCACCACTCGTTTTTCTTGTAGGGCCTTGCCTTAAAACAACAGATGTATGAAAGCTTTTTTGAAGCTCTTTTCTCTTTAAAATAGTAATGTGTTGTTTATTCAACCCCGCGTTGGTCCAAATCCTTATGTTGTTTTTTTCATAAAACACAAAAGACGTATTTTTGAAGAATCATAACAGTCTCTAAGTTCCATTGTGTTTATAAGATACTTCTCCTTTGATGTTCCATGAAAGAAAGTCTTCAGATTTGAGCCATAATAATGGCACATGCAATAAATAATGAGAAGATTCTGCTTTCTAATCTGCTACAGCTACATAAAGATCGGCGACAAGGAGTGCGAATACAACCCCAGTTTCCGTCTGATCCTTCACACCAAGCTGGCAAACCCTCACTATCAACCAGAACTCCAAGCTCAGTGTACGCTGGTCAACTTCACGGTGACGCGGGACGGGCTGGAGGACCAGCTGCTGGCAGCCGTGGTCAGCATGGAGAGACCCGACCTGGAGGAGCTGAAGGTACGTCAGCCTCCTTTCAATCAGACTCTCTGAAGAGCATCACAGCCATATCAGATCACTCTCTCCACGCTTAATTGCAGGACGGTTAAGTAGATGCTATTTGACAGGTGTTTTGAAGCTTAATTGGATTCATCGGTTTCTGAGGTCTAGATTGGCTGAACTCAAAGATAATTAGTCATCATGTGCTGACGGACAGAACGGTCAATCACAGCGCTTCTGCACGCGTATTTCAGGCTCTAGAGCTCGACTCTGTTCTCTCACCTTTAGTTACAAAAGGGTAATTAGTGCTTTACTTTTTGCACTTTCATGTCTATAATTAGCACACTTTCTTTGAGCAGTTTTGCTAATGGCCAACGAGAGCTTTGACTATTGCTAACACGTACGCACATGTATATTAGTACATTAGCATAACATTAGTGTAAGTAATTAGCTGGAATGGTCAAGCACGCGTTTGTGCCACAGGCTTGAACTTCCCCATTACGTTTTTTCCAACCTGTCAACAGTTTTACTTCATTTCGTCTTCCTGAAATGTCTGACGCTGAAGCTGAGGCTTTATTTGCAAACAAATTTGTTTTGTTTTTTTTCGTTTTAATTTTCTTTACCATTTTTAATTTTAAATTAAATTATATTTATCAAAAAGTATGTCTAATTAATTGAAACAATTTAACAGCAGTTTATTGAAAGTTTAACAAAATTATATTTTTAAGGCCCTGTGCAAATTCTTTTTTCAAAATCCTGAAATTCGTTTTTTTTATTTTTTACCAAATTCTGTGTTTTCCATCAATTTTCTGGATTCCATTTAACGGTTAATTATCATTAAATAATAATAAAATCATAAAATAATAATCAAGCATCTCCAAATAATTGATTTAATAATAATACAAAAATATTATTAGAAAATTATTATTATTATTATTATTATTAATAATATTATGATTATTATTCATTCATTCATTACAGAAATACTGTGCTGTGTGTTTAATTTGTAAGTAGTACAATTTGTAATTTAATTTGTAGTTTTCTGGTAAATCAATTCTGGTAATTTATCTGGTAATTATTCCTTAAAACTAATGTTTTAATAAAAATTGTATTGGTAGTTGTAGTACTATCATTACATTAAGTAACATATTTCTGTCACAGTTTCATCAAGTTAAACCAAACTGTATTTTAAATTTCTGTTTGTACTGTATATGATTCCCTCTCTCTCTCTATGAAATATTGCTGAGATTGCTGATATTGCTGAGACAACTAATTGTGTCATGTCATGAAATGAAAATAATGAAATGAAATCCATTGTCAAATTATTTACATTATCTACAGGCTTGAACTTCCTCATTACGTTTCTCAGATTTTTTCCACTCTGTCAACAGTTTTACTTTATTTCCTCTTCCTGAAAAGTCTGATGCTGAACCTGAGGCTTTATTTGTGGAAAATTTACTTTTTTTTCTGTTTTAATTTTCTTCACCGTTTTTAATTTTAAATTAAATTATATTTATTAAAAAGCATGTCTAATTAATTGAAACCATGAAACTTACACAATTTAACAGCAGTTTATTAATTGTTTAGCAAAATTATATTTTTAAAGTCTTGTGCAAATCCTTTTTTGTCGTGAAATTCATTTTTTTTTTTTTTCAGGTTTTTTTTTTTTTGGAACAAATTCTGTGTTTTCCATTAATTTTCTGGATTCCATAAATTATCATTATATAATAATAAAATCATGAAATAATAATCATGCATCTCCGAATAATTGATTTAATAATAATACAAAAATATTATTATAAAATTATTATTATTGTTATTATTATTATCATTCATTACAGAAATACTGTGCTAGTAATTATTCCCTAAAACAAATGTTTTAATAAAAAAATGTATTGGTAGTTGTAGTACTATCATTACATTAAGTAACATATTTTTGTCACAGTTTCTTCAAGTTAAACCAAACTTTAAGTTTCTGTTTGTACTGTATATGATGCTCTCTCTCTATAAAATAGAAATTGCTAATATTGCTTAGACAATGAAATGAAATGAAATCCATTGTCAAACTATTGATATCTGTTTGATATATTAGTTAATTATACTTTTTGCACTTTCATGTCTATAATTAGCACACTTTCCTTAAGCAATATTGCTAATAGCCAACGAGTGGTTTGACTGTTGGTACGCGTACGCACATGTATATTAGTACATTAGCGTAACATTACTGTAATTAGCTGGAATGGTCAAGCAAGAACTTGAACTTCCCCATTAAGTGTCTTAGTTTTTTCCAACCTGTCAAAAGTTTTACTTCCTTACCTCTTCCTGAAATGTCTGACGCTGAAGCTGAGGCTTTATTTGCAAACAAATTATAACAAACCGAAGATGTGTTTTTGAATAACTGACAGGAAGTGAATACGGTTATTTTGAGATGTGGATTCTGTAAAATTGAAATGTTACTTAATGAAGCTTGATTAATTAGTGTTTTATAGCTGAGATCCTAATGCAACCAAACTCTCTTATCATCTTAATTAATATTGAAAGTTGTAAGAAAAGCGTGACAGTCCCTCAGCACCTGCTTTAACGTGAAGGAAGATGAAGAGTTTCGCTCGCTGATCATTATACTCTGGCCAGTGTTTGCTGGATTTATAATTAGATCTTATGCAACCGCACCGCGGGGACACGCTTTCTTATTTAGATGATTTTTTCGAGGGTTTGTTTATATTCCCTGGCTTGTGTTTTACATCACGCAGTACCAACATAATTGCGCTGAGCAAACTTGTGCAGTTTTTATCTTATTATAGCGTGAGATCTGCACATCCGCCAAGGCCATTAGATGAAGTAAATGTCACTGTGATCGGTGGAGAGCCGCATCAGTCTCATCTAATGAGCAGGACCGCTCTGCTCCTCTGAAATCATCTGACCAACGTCACTTTGGGTTGCATAATTACTCGGCTGAGATTGTAAGTGTACTGAGTTTCTTCACAATAAGCGTTGGGCTGCTAGTTAATTGTTTGTTTTCCAGGTCTGGGTTAATTGGACGCACAAGATGCCAGTGGAAATGTAATCATTAATGAGTGACTCATTAGGACGGGATAGTTGAACATACCTGTTTTCCTCCTCTCTGATGAGGGGTCGCATCTTTGAACCCAGCTGTTTTCTCCAGCGCTGTTATTTGTAAAAGTCTTATAGAGGCTCTGGTGGTCACTGAGGAAGCGGTCGCTATTATACTTGAGTTTTTTTGCAGATTGACCTCTTCAGGGATGAGTTTTGTCTTGACGGTTCAATGCTCGCGCTGGCGATGACGGCTCTCTGATTTGAGATCATCAGTGAGTGTGTGTGCGTGTTTGTTTTTCTATCCAAACGTGGGAAATGGATCCATCAGCATTGACAATCCCATCACACGCCGGCGCATGCGGTTTTTGATGTCTGTTAATCCGCGCAAAGACTAGCTTCATGTCTCCTGCATATATTGATCTCCGCAGCTGTTCAGATGCCCTCTCATGTCTCTGACTTTGCCCCCTTGGCTCTTGTTTTCATGCATCTTCACACATCTTTCCACACATGTCTTTCTGTGTCTTTTACTTTGTAGTCGAACCTCACAAAGCAACAGAACGGCTTCAAAATCACTTTGAAAACTCTGGAGGACAACCTGCTCTCACGGCTATCCTCCGCGTCTGGAAACTTCCTGGGAGACATCGAGTTGGTGGAGAACCTGGAGATCACCAAGCGAACGGCGGCCGAGATTGAAGTCAAGGTGTGTTCTTGGGTTTTCGGCTACCGTAACATTTTCCCATGAGTAATTTACAGTAAATTAATGACACCTGTGAATGCCAGAATTTTACTTAAGTTTTACAGATTTAACTTTTACTGCAAAACAATATAAATCTCATTAACTTTCATTTAACCAAATAACTAAAATCAGTTTTTAACCTTACAATATACAAAACACCATTTCTCTGAGAAGTTAACCAAAATGTTTTTTACCACAGCATTTTTATATACTTTTGATCACTTTTGATAGTAGCACAACAATTCCAATGAAATAGATTTGATTAAAAAATAAGTTAAAAAAAATGATATATACACTACCAGTCAAAAGTTTTTGAACAGTAAGAAGTCTCTTCTGCTCACCAAGCCTGCATTTGATCCAAATTACAGCAAAAAATGCATTTGAATGCATTTTAAAATGTAATTTATTCCTGATTTCAAACCTGATTTTTTTAGCATCATTACTCCAGTCACATGATCCTACAGAAATCATTCTAATATTCTCATCTGCTGCTCAAAAACATTTATTATTATTATTGTTATTGTTATTGTGATGTTGAAAACAGCTGAGTAAAATTTATTTCAGGTTTCTTTGAAAAATAGAAAGTTCAGAAGAACAGCATTTATCTGAAATAGAAATCGTTTGTAATATTATAAATGTCTTTATCATCATTTTTGATCAAGTTCAAGCATCCTTGCTAAATAAAAGTATTAATTTTTATAATTTCTTCTCCACTAAAAATATGTGTATATGTCTGTGTGTGTGTGTATATATATATATATATATTATGAATCCTGAAACAATGTACTTAACTGTTTTAAATATTGATACCAATAATAAAAATAATAAATGTTATAAATGTCTTAAACAGCAAATCAGCATATTGAAGGATCATGTGACACTGGAGTAATGATGCTGAAAATGTAGCTTTGATCACAGGAGTAAATTACATTTTAAAATATATTCAATTAGAAAGCAGTTATTTTAAACAATAAAAATATTTTACAATATTACTGTTTTTGCTGTGTTTTCGATCAAATAAATGCAGGCTTGCTGACCAGAGAGAATTCTTTAAAAAACATTAAAAAACTTACTGTTCAAGAACTTTTGACTGATAGTGTATATGTGTACATATATAAACTATTGCGAAGACATAACTAATTGTTAATGAAATCCATTGTCAAACTATTTGTTGAAAGTTGATTTATCAGTTAATAATATATATGTTATTATAACACTTTTGTTCCGTTATGATTCATAAGTGTGATTAAATTCTGCAGTCTGTCATCTGTCTCCAAACATATTAACATATTAACACATATTAACATCCTTGTTTTGCTGCGTTCCAGGTGAAGGAGGCTAAGGTGACGGAGGCTGAGATCAATGACGCACGGGAACACTACCGTCCGGCGGCGGCCCGCGGCTCGCTCCTGTACTTCATCATGAACGACCTCAATAAAATCCATCCCATGTACCAGTTCTCTCTCAAGGTAGCGCCGACCCGACTCGCACCGGCTCTTAAGCACCTGTTGTTTATTTCCCTGTGCTCCAGAATTTAGTTATTGTGTTTCTCTCCTGCTTTTATGATGCTGTGTTTGTCCCATGCTAACGCATATTCAGCCATGATGAACTACCGCAGTTAATATAATGTTCTTCAGAAGCTCAGTGTATTACTACAATAGCTAATAACACGGGATAGCTATGGCTACATTTATTATACTTTATTATGTTTTATATTGTGCTAGCGTTTACCTGATCAGAACTGAATGTGATGAGATTAGGAATGGGTGCCATGAAATAATACAAAGATAATAAATAGACAACGTTGTCACTGGTTGCA
This sequence comes from Labeo rohita, assembly GCF_022985175.1. Classification (NCBI taxonomy): domain Eukaryota; kingdom Metazoa; phylum Chordata; class Actinopteri; order Cypriniformes; family Cyprinidae; genus Labeo; species Labeo rohita. The sequence goes on along the minus strand of NC_066880.1, from coordinate 27,778,016 downwards.
AGCAAAAGCAAATACACTGCTAACAGCGTCTGTTCATTTATTAAAAAATAACGTTTTATTATATTTTATTTTATTATTAGTTTAGTTTAGTTTTCACCTCTAACTGCAGCACTGAATTCTTTATGAAACTCTTTATTTTAATATTCATAAGCAGTTTTGCAGACATAAATGGAGAACAGATTATGAATGTATAGTTAATTTGTACGCTGGTTTTCTTGTGTTTTCAGTCATCATGCTGACAAGATACAATCTACAGCTATCAAAAAATAATTGCCTTTTTCTTTGTGTACAAATTTATGCAGAGAAATCTTGATCTTCCCCAGAACTAGTTACAGAAGAAGTCTCATTAGAGAATGAGAGAAAAGCAGAAGAGTATTAAATGAAGTTCTTTCAGTCTTCTCTCTGTGTTTACCCTCATGTAACGTGTGCATTTGTGTGCTCCTCACGTCCAGGCCTTCAACGTTGTGTTTCAAAATGCCGTACTAAAAGCCGACCCGGACGAGACCTTGAAACAACGGGTCTTAAATCTGATCGACAGCATCACGTCGTTGGTGTTCCAGTACACCACCCGCGGGCTCTTCGAGTGTGACAAACTCACCTACACCGCCCAGCTGGCCTTCCAGGTGAGCCTTCGCTTCATCACGAGACTCGAACGTATGCCACGTCCCCTCCTGCTTCTCTTAAACACACATTTATCTCCACTTTAGATCCTGCTCATGAATAAAGAGATCAATCCCAAAGAGCTGGACTTCCTGCTGCGCTACCCGGTGCAGCCGGGTGTGACGTCACCCGTCGACTTCCTGTCCAACCACTCCTGGGGAGGAATTAAAGTGAGTTACTGTGTTGATCTTTGATTCGCTACGCTCACATCTCTGTATTATTCATTTGTACGAAAGGATGAAAATGTGGCCGCAGGGAGCAGAAGCATCATCATATCGCTGAACAGAAATCACTTTACAAACTCTCTGTCCTCATCGTATGTTAATATAGGCTCATTTGGCTGCTCAAAAGCAAGATGAGCTTTAATGCCAGGAAAGCTGTTAGCTGAAGCTGATGTCATGATGCTTTTATGTTTCTGCTTTTGATTTTGCTGAAGATATTACCATACACATTCACGGTACAGGGCTCTGAGCTTACTTTTCTTTTTAGGAGCACTTGCGCTCCTAACTTACAAAATTGAGGAGCACAGCCAAAATTTTAGGAGCACCTTCTAATCAGTAATCAAAAAATCTGATTAAAAAGTTAGCCTTCCCATTATGAGGTGATATTTGCAGGGGAATTTTGTTTTTACCTTTGTAATGGCACTTTTCTAGCTTTATGTAAAAAGTATGTCATCTTTTATGTCAAACTTTTAAGCGTTTTGAAATTTCTAATTAAAACAACAGAATAAGAACAAGTAGAATAAGAATAGGTTACCAATCAAATGAAATCAGTATTAACAAAATTAATTTGTACTACAGAGGTGGCATAGAAGAACACAGAAGTGCCTTGTAAATGTATTTCAATATGTTCAGTGTGGCTCAGAGGTGGCATGAGCGCAATCAAATTAATAAATGCATGTTGAGATGAATGTTTTAAATATAAAATTTTGAATACAGAAATAAATAAATGATTTAGATAACTGAAAAGATACTTTAAAATGAAACTAAATCGGCAGCAAGTCACTGATTTAATTAGTGAATCGTTCATTCATTTGATTTGTTCAAACGGCTGATTCATTCCGGAATAAAGCCAGTGACTGTCTTTATGAATAGGAAATTGAATAATTCATAAACGAAACACCGCTGTGTTTGAACGAAGATGCGCAGCAGCTCAGTTGTGACTTGTTTCAGACCATTTCTGGTGCCAAAATAGAGCAAAATCAGGCAATAGTGTTATAGTCAGACAATGTAAGTCACTTAATATTAACTTCTTGTTTATTTAACTGTTGTATTAAAATCGATGTCTCATTTACAAACTCCCTTAAAAGTTATTAAAAGCTGTTACCCTGATTAGTTCCATCATAATCAATGAAACTCTCTACACTGCACAATGAATCTCTTATTTACACTCTGTCTACACTTTGTTTATGTGATGAGAAATAAGATATGTATGTGATACATTACTTAACATTGCAAAAACACCCTTAAAGCACTTAAAGCTCCCCTCAGCGCAAACAAAAATATGCTGATCGGTTCAGTCGCACATGGTTCTCCTAATTATTTTTTTCGTAGTCACACGCAGTAGTTTTCAGTCGCAAAAGTGACTGTAATGGTCACACTGTAGAGCCCTGTTGTATGAAATACAGAAGCTCAGACATTCAACAGAAGGTCATTGTGTTTTACAGAAGAAAGAAAATTAAAACAACATGAGAGTAAATGAGCAAGTTTAATTTCAAACTTAAGGCAAAGAGCACAAGACACTTTCTGCCTTTTTTCAACTGTCAAAGTTAGTATATACTGAAACAAAGATTGCCAAAGTCAACAAATTCTACTAATAAACCTACCAATCTCTGTTTTTTTAAAAACAGCTTTCTAAAGTCATTTTACATCTCTGTAAATTGGCTCTAAATCTTAGGGAAAATTGTAATTTTGACTCCCTTCTACAAAATAGTAGATTATTTAGTAAATACACATCCATGACTTTTAATACTAATAATTGCATTATATTAGTAGTTGTTGTTGTCTTTTGGAGGTGAACTGTTCCTATAATATTCAGTTTTTTTTTTGTTTTTTTTTTATATATATCACAATCTCTTCATCATAAATGCTTTTAGGAATTCAAAATAACCACATGAATAGCTATTATACAGAAACCCATCACTTAGTTTCTAGTTTAAGTGCACTACTGTATATCTATCAATTTTTATCTCTTCTATTCTGTCTTGAAACTTTTACCGCTTTCTAAACAACTTCACCTTTGGTTTGAATCTTCAGGAGGCTTCCTGCTGTTCTCCAGTACATTGTCAGTGATGGGAATGTAAATCTGATCTCATTTCAGAGTCCATGAGTCCATAATGTGCTAAAATCTGCCATTAAGATATAGTGTTTCCCATAAGCAAGGCTTCCTAGGATTATGAGTCATCATCATTCTCCCGTCGCTTTCGGCACCTTCGGGTCGAGCCGAGTTTCCGTATGAAAGAGCGGCATATGTCACTGCGTTGTTCTTCGGAGAGTAGATAAATATAAGTGCGCAATAGGAAATCCTCTATTCTGCTGTCTAAGCACTTCTGAAAGTCTGCGTTATGAAGAAACACACTCATGTTTACTCAGCAGTTTGTGTCAGAAAGACACTTTACTTTGTAGTTCGATTTGATTAGTGCTTTGACAATGTTGTATCTGAACTCTTTACTCTGTCCAGGGCTTACATGTCTGTCATCATAACGTTTGATGAGATTGCATAATGTCCACTCAGCAACGTGCAAAATAATGCATACTAAATGAGTCATACTTGTATTATTGATGAAACGCTTAGCTGAGACATCAAACGTATTCGGAAAGTCCTGCGGCGTGCTAAACTCCAGCTAAAGATTATTTGAACAGCTTTTTGCTAATTATTTTATAATTATTATGCATGCAGCTTTTATGGCTTCATATTAATTCTGAGACGACATGAGATATTTGTACTTTTAAAAATTCATTTTGCACACCGCAGGGCTGTTACACATGAACTGGTGAAAGCTGACACTGAAGTCCATGGACATATTGTGCATCAAGTGCCTTTTGAAACTTTTTCACTTGTGTGTATCTGTAATCTGTGGAAAAAAAAAGTAATTGCAAGTCTATTTCTAGATCTTGCAATTCTGACATTTTTCTCGTAATAGAAACTCGCAATTCTGATTTTTATTTCTCAGAATGTGAGATAAACTCGCAATTGCAAGTTATGAAGTCAAAATTGCAAATTACAAACTCACAATTCTGAATTTTAAATTTTTCAATTACTCAGAATAACGGGATATAAATTTGCAATTCAGACTTATTATTATTTATTTGTTTTTGCAAATGCGAGTTTGTAGTTTTTTTAGGGTTTTTTTCATGCAATTCTGACTATTTTTTCTCATAATTCCAAGTTTATATCTCATAATTTTGACCCAATTTTATCACCCAATTCTGGCTTTTTTATAACTTGCAATTCTGACTTTTTCTTGCAAATGCGAGAATTCTGACTTTTTTTCTCAACATTTATAAGATATAACTATAAAGAAGAAAATTTGGAATTCCAAGGTTTCAACTCGCAATTCTGAGAAAAAAGTGAGTTTATATATCGCAGTTCTGACTTTCTCCGAATTGTGCGATTAAATCTTGGAATTTTGAGTTTTTTTCTAGCAATTGCGAGTTTATATAATGCAGTACTGACTACATTACTCGTAGCTGTGAGTTTATGTCATGCAATTCTGAGAAAAATCTTGCAATTCGGGTTTTTCCTCAAATACAAGTTTGTATCATGGAATTCAGACTTTTTTTCCCTCACAATTCTAGGCTTTTATCTCATAATTTTAACTTTTATCTCTCAATTCTGAATTTTTTCTTGCAAATGCGAGTTTGTATCACTCAATTCTAAATTTTTTTTCTTGCAATTCCAAGTTTATATCTTGTAATTTTGACTTTTATCTTGCAATTCTGACTTTTTTTTTTTAGATTTTATGATTCTTACATAAAATCTTACATCTTCTCTTTTGTAAATGCAAGTTCGTATCTCGCAATTCTGGTGTTTTTTTCTTAGAACTGTTCGATATAAACTCACAATTGTGAAAAGAAAGTACAGAACTCCAAGATTTAATTCTGTGAAAAAAACTTAGTTTATATCAGTTTCTCTAAACTATCAAGTTACTCTAAAAAAGTAATTAACTACTATTTACTAATTACATCTTCAACAGTGTAATTAGATTACTTTACAAATTACTCTCTCTAAAAATAATTTAATTACTTATTACTAATCACTTTCAACTACTTATTACTAATTACTAATCAACCTCGACAAGTTAATGATACAAGTATAGACATAAAACAGTTCTTCTAATTCTTTAAAATAAATAATAGATGACTATATAAATTATTCTGGTCACATTTTAGATTAGGGTCCAAGTCTCACTATTTACTAATTATTAACTATGACTTTTGCCTCAATATACTCCTAATTACTGCTTATTAGTACTTAGTAAGGTATTGTTAAGTTTAGGAATTGGGTAGGATTAAGGATTTAGAATAAGGTCTTGCAGAATAAGGCATTAATATGTGCTTTTAAGTAATAATAAACAGCCAGTATCCCTAGTAATATTCATGCTAATAACCAACTTAACAATGAGAACTGGACACTAGAATGTTACCAATATTCTTATTAACTCACCAAAGTATTTAAATTGAGAAGAGTACAAAAAAACATGCATTTTAAGGTTAGACTTAAAATTCAAATTTTGATGTTAAATCCACTATTGTATCGTATAAAAATGTTCTACAGTCTGTGCACAGTATTAAGTTCAATTACATATGAAGTAACTGTAATTAAATTACAGTTAATAAGGGAGTAATCCTCTACTTTACTTTTTTAGGGGAAAAGTAATTAAATTACAGTAACTAATTACTTAGTAACTAGTTACACCCCACACTGGTTTATAATCTCAAAATTGTGAGTTTAAATCTTGGAAAGTTTTTTTTTTTTTTTTTTTTTTCTAGCAATTGCGAGTTTATATCATGCAAAACTGACTTTAGAACTTGTAGCTGGGAGTTTATATCATGCAATTCTGAGAAAAAAAGAGGAAGAATTTTGATTATAAAAACTCACAATGCTGACTGTCTTTTTCTTGCAATTCTGACTTTTTTTCTCAAAACTGTGAGATATAAATTCGTTATTGAGAGTTATAGTCCAATTCTTGGGAAAATATGCTTATTTTATGGTGATGTTTCAGTCTCTCAGTGCTATGGAAGAGTTTCATAACCTGGACCGCGACATTGAAGGATCGGCTAAGCGCTGGAAGAAGTTTGCAGAGTCTGAGTGTCCAGAGAAAGAGAAGTTCCCTCAGGAGTGGAAGAACAAGACGTCGCTGCAGAGGCTTTGCATGATGAGAGCGCTACGACCCGACAGAATGACTTACGCTGTCAGGTCAGATGTCAGTCTGTCCTTCAGCATCACACCCACACCCACCCAAGTGTTTTCAGACATGTTTTTACAGGAGTGTGTGAATCTGTGTTTTAGCTCAGCTGCATTCATACAAAGCATTTATTTTACTAACTTATTTGAATGTTGTAAGGATTGCAGTTTTTAAATTACAAAAACTGCAAATGCGAATCTACACTCAGTAAAGACTCAGTTCATTTAGAGTTGTGACTCAATAACGCTCTGATGGATTCAGTTCATATAGTCAGACTGGTTCAAATCAATAAGAGTCATTTGTTCATAAATCAAATCTTAATCAAATCTCTCCTAGAATCTTCTGACTGCCCAGTCAGTGGATAATATTTTTTTTTTCTACATTATCATTATATTTACTCATTACTGCTTTATAGATATCGCCATCGGTCAATGGTCAGCCAAGAGTTAGTAGTTCTGTGTTTCTACAGTCCATGATGCTTGACCTTTAGGGAGACACAGGCAGTGTTAATATAATAAGACAGCGCAGGCCGGTGTCTAAAACAATCAGTTTCCACAGATGCCTGTGTGGATCCATTCCTGAGTTTGTGCTTTGTATTACGATTCGGAAGTACATCATTATTACAGTGTGATCATAATGAGTTCTTCAGTTTGCAAAAAGCCAAATATGGATTCTTTCACACTTCAGAGATTTCGTGGAGGAGAAACTGGGCAGTAAGTATGTGATGGGACGCTCGCTGGACTTTGCCGTGTCTTATGAGGAGTCTGGAGCCGCCACACCCATGTTCTTCATCCTGTCTCCTGGAGTCGATCCGCTGAAGGACGTGGAGAAACACGGTACTGATGCATGTTATTTCAACCATTTACATCATTTCACCAAAATGCTGCAGTAATCACCTGTGATTTTAAAGCTAAGGTGTCATTTTGGCATTTTCCAATGTTAGGATCAGCAGATACCTACAGTCCAGACCAATACATTATGTCTTAAACTAAACATTAGTGGTTTTGAGAGTATAACCAGGCTAATTATTGTGTCCAGACTTTTCCTCAAAGACAGATTTGAAGGTGTATTGATAGTCTTGCTGTGTCTGCCCATGAATGACTGAGTGTGAGGGTTAAGATTAAACACGACTGATCAAATCACACACTAGCCAATTACTGAGCACACGCAGAACACCTCACATGACTTCAGATCTCCAGTCTGACTGCCTGTTTTGTATTTTAATAACATCCTTTAGGAAGAAAACTGGGATACACGTTTGACAACAGAAATTTCCACAACGTTTCGCTGGGCCAGGGGCAGGAAGTGGTGGCAGAACAAGCTCTGGATTTGGCGGCAAAAGAGGGACACTGGGTCATTTTACAGGTAATACGCACAAGTAAAACTACCTTAACTACCTTAAAACACACAGTTCCTACTCAGGTCATTACTAAACACATTAAGAGCATCATAAGCAGACCTGCAGTTCTGGAGCCAGTTTAGTTGTCTGGATCATAGTCAACTGACATTAATACTAAAGCCAATGACGGACAATTTTCGGTTAACGCGACCTCTGATATACAACAAAAGAACAAATATATATATATACATATATATATATATATATATTAGGGGTGTAACGATACATGTATTCGTACCAAACCGTCATGGTACGGGCATCTCTGTTTGGTGCATGAGGCCTTACAACGAATACAGGCAATTCACTCTTAATCCAGAAGGGGGCGCCTGCAGTAATCCAGCTCTGTTTGATAACTGCTGGCAGAAGAACAGCGAATGCTGTGAGTGGCGCACTTGAAAGCAAAGACCACTAGACAGTGATCATGTGCTGATTCTGAACACGTCTCTCACTGACAAAGGAGTATAACATAACTTTAAAGGCTTGCACTATCAACTCTCTGCGAAATGGAGCTTTGTGCTCTTGTGTCCTGCCTCTCTCATTTGGCACAAATCCAAATATTCCATAATATTTCCATATTTGCGATGCATACAAATGCTAAACTTTTATTTATTATGTAAATTATAGACTTTGTACTTTAGTCGCGTTCTAACGGTGACACAGTGAGGCGGGCGCACTGATGTTTGGTTCACTGTGTTTTATTTTGATAAAGTACCAGCTGCACTGTCAGGTTAGCATTGCTAGAAGCCTGGAACTGATATGTTTTTTGTTTGTGTGCGCCAGCACGATTACTTCAACTTTCATCATACCAGCAAAATCAACTTAAACTAAAAACAAATATAATTTCGCTTTCTGCCATTTGAGTTTCCTTTCTGTCAAAAAACTGAACTCAAACTCAGCAAATATAGGCTACGTTACGTGTCGCACAGGTTTTTTCCCTTGTCTATCAGTTAATTAAATTAAATATCTTTCAAGTATTTATTCCTTGTATGTATATGTGTACTGCAGATTTTATAGCCTATATATGACATTAATTTGCTATAATTTGTAGTATTTTCACATGTAGGTGAAAAAATTAGTAATTTGTACTACTGTCTGTTTAAAATAAATGAAAAGAAACTTAGCATAGTAGATTTTTTTTTTTTCTGTTGTACCGAAATCGCATCGAACCATGACCCTCGAACCGAGGTACGTACCAAACCGTGACATCTCTGTACCGTTATACCCCTAATATGTGTATATATATATATATATATATATATACATACATAAACACAAAAATTACTAAAACATAAAGCATAAAAACATTTTTGTTTCCTCATAAGCAGTCCACTGTCCAGTAAAGCAGTTTATCTATACATATAATGTCCATTTTCTTTTTTGTTATTTATTTATTTATTCGTTCATTTATCTTATTACATGTGTCTTAAATGGTGTCATTCTAAGTTTGTACAGTTACAGTCAGGTACACTGGAGCTTGACAGTCTAATGCAGTGATTTTCAAACCAGTCCTGTGAGCACCCCCAACACTGCACATTTTCTGTGTCTCCCTCATCTATCACACCTGATTCAACTTATCAGCTCATTAGTTGAGACAGTAAGACTTAAATTGGGTATGTCAGATATGAAAGACCTACAAAACGTGCCGTGTTGGGGGTGCTCACAGAACTGGTTTGAAAACCGCCGGTCTAATGCATGTTCAGATTGCATTCAGCAGTTTCCTGATGTGCTTCATTCCTTTAGTGAATCGTCCTCTCAAACAGCACATTGTGTGTGTACTTTACCCCTAAATGTTTAAACCAGTGCGGTGTGACAGTAGCGTGTCTCAGTTGAAGAATGCCGCATGTGCATTAGCACTTAACTGGCAAAGCAAATGTCTGGGCAGCGTTTGCCTCCTGGCTGATTAATGACCTGTTGTGTTGTGCTGGGAGAGAAAAATGCCCCACACTCGCAACCGCCGCCGCCGGCCCACGGAGGCAAACAGCCGCACTCCACTAATGAGTCCATTAGACCGCCGCCATTTCATCCCAATGTCACTGCGAAGGCAGCGTCCGCTCAGCCACTGCTGCTCATTACACATATTAGTCTGGACAGCTTCCAGCAACCACCCAAATGTACAAATTGTCCGTATAGATGCGGTTTGATTAAAAAACACAATTGTGATCAATATGTCAGAAAACAAGGAGGGCGGTGGTCTGAATTCAGATTTTGTGATATGGACGTCTCTCATCTAGATAAACCCTGTGCATCATTAAACGCACAGGAATGAGGCTCCTGTGTGGAATCACAATGACTTTTATCGACGGGATGAAACGGTGAACGTCTTTACTTGAAATCCTCCCGCTGATTCGCGGCCCGCAGTACGCTGCGCTGATCAGAAACGCACTAGTTTAATTGTCTAAATCGATGGATCCATAGATTCCCATCTCCGTACGGTCTTCCCACAATCGTCTCATCTCCTGTTTCGGTCCACTTATGAATTCAGACTCGGGCCGGGAGACGGTGGGTCAATGGAAAGTTCCCCTCCAGTGAAGGTTAATTATATTGCAGCACACGGGGTCCCAGCCAGCAGAAATGCAGAAATCCACTCACTGTAGAGAGGCAATCAATCGCTAATACTAGAGCAGAAAATCCTCAGTCCTGGGAATCAAGTGGCTTAAAGTGACCAGAGTCCCCCTCCTGCCAGAAATGTACCCTTTTAGATACACAATGAGTAGAGACCAGGAGAGCAAGGTGAATTCGCTCAGGGACGACTATTACTTGAAAAGTGGCTGCCAGGATAGTGTTTAACTTTAATGGCTTTTCTGGAATATGCTGCATTCAGCCAGCCGTTATCAGGCTTTACAGACAGATTCAGCAGGAAAGACCAGTTACAACAGACATGGTGTATGAGAGAACAAATCCTTTGACATAATGAAATTATAACCCATTGTGATGTACAGTAACATCACTTGTGCATTTTTCTAGTTTAATACGCCTTTTTCAGTACAAGGATCATTCTATAATTAGGGGCACATTTAGAATTTGACAATGTGAAGAAAGAAGTTTTCCTTTTTCCCAAAAACCCACACATGACATTACATAGCTGCTTTAAAACAATCTATATTGTATAAAGTGCTAATTATAAATAAAGGTGATCTGTAGGAATATGTGCATAAAATACCATCCATGTTTGCTACTGTCCACCATGTTACTATTACTGGGTAACACAGCTGACAGGTAACTTAGTTGACAGTGTTTTTGGGCCTGTATTCAAAAGGGAAGCCTGGAACTAGTGAGCATATGGTATGTTTAGAAATATATTTTCATAAACAAAACAGGTTTTAGTTAAATTGTCTTATAAAAATTTGCAATAATACTTGTGTAACACTGTTGACAGTCAATTAATCCACTCTTGACACAGGTTTGCTAGTTTAACCAATATTAGGGGAAAGAGAGAACATAACTTCTATAGTGTTTCATCCATGTGCTTCTAGAGGAAATGTCATCATACTGTGCAAATTATGCAAGAATGGGACAAACCATTCCTTTTTGAAGGGGTTCTAGTGGGTAACTTAGTTGACAATGTTTTTTTTGGACACAAATAAAACAAGTTATATCACAATAAACACTTATTATTTTTGAAGCACACACCCAAATGTCTTGATAACCTAATCTAACTGAAGGCAGAACTATGAAATTCATTTATATTTGAGGTCATTTTCATGCTTAAATGCAGAGTAGAATGAGCAACTTTACAAAATTGGACAGCTGAATACCAGGGCTGTATGTGATATATACATAATTTTTTGACAAAAGATAAGGCTTTTTCAACATATAGTAGTGTGATTTGGAAAAATACAATGGTGTACTAGAAAATGAAGCTTCTGGGCTTTATTTTGATGAAAATAAAATATTAAAACTATACTTCACGGACATGAGATGTACCTACAATTACAGAATGACCCACAAATTGTAGGATGAACATTACAGTTCGAGTGAATTAAAATGAACGGCAGAATGCCATTGTGTTTGATGTGTCCACAATTATTCAATGAGAGTCAAATCACCTCTTAAAGAAACCAGAAAACACATGAAGGCGTATTTTACACATTGGATGTGCCTGAGAAACCACCTGCATTTTTCATTTTTCACCTGGGATAGTAAAAACTACAGATGGCTCTGAAGCTTTTAGCTGCTATTTCGTCTCAGAGAGACATTACGTCTGTCTGTGCCCTGGAGATAGAAAGCCTTCATTTGTGTTGACAAGCTAAAAGTTAAAACGGCACTTTGTTTTGCGGAGGCTTTTAGCTCATCCTTGGTACTTTCAAGTCATTACCAGCCAATTGCAATATTGATATCATTTAGAGGTTTATTTTCTTTCGTTTAAATCTTACTGTGAATCAATAGCACTGTTATAGTGATTTTAACACTGTGACAGTTCATTCAGCACAATGTTATATTCTGCAGATAACAGCATTAAGGAGGTAATCGTTTGTGCTCCTGCATTATCAGTCATTGTTATTTTCATAGCGAAGTTGTTTTTGTTGTTTTTCTCCTTTTATGCATTGCATTTTTAACAAAATGCAAAACATTGCAGTTTAAAGCTTGAGAGTACAAAAGACATGATGCTTTACATGTGTAGAAAATTGAAGAAAGATTTTTACATCCCATTTACAAAAGCCATACTGACAAATAACAGTGAACAGCAGGATAATGCTTTAGGGATTTGCGTGTTGTGTTTAAATGGTGACTTCTTCTTGGTTGTCTTCTTCTTTTCCCAATGCTGTCTGAACTAGAATATCCACTTGGTGGCTAAATGGCTGGGAACACTGGAGAAGAAGCTGGAGCAGCATGCAGAGGGAAGCCACCAAAACTTCAGGGTGTTCATCAGTGCCGAGCCGTCCTCCTCACCTGAGGGCCACATCATCCCACAGGGCATCCTGGAGAACTCCATCAAAATCACCAATGAGCCGCCTATGGGCATGCATGCCAACCTGCACAAAGCCCTGGACAACTTCAACCAGGTAGAACGACCTACATATGTTCACACCATTCTAATAACACATGATCCAGCTGCTCCAGAGTTCTGTAGGAAGCTGCTCTGGATAAATATGTTCTTGGTTATGTTATTGCATACATACTACACTGACAGATTCTGTTTTGGCATGTTATGTAGTTCAGATAGTATAAGATAGTATATAACTTGGGATTTAAGCTCTTTGTTATCTACAGTATCTATCATATATACAGTGGTGTTTCAAAGTATGTGAACCCTTCAAAATGAATATCTGTGAGTGAAAAAAGTATGTGAATCTTTGTTTTCAGTATTAGATGTGATCCTCTTTTGCAATTTCAGCCCATTCCTCTTCAACTCTGTGATGTTGGTAGGTTTCCTCCTATGAACTGTTTGCTTCAGGTCCTTGCACAACATTTCAGTTGGATTAAAGTCTGTACTTTGACTTGGCTGTTCCAAAACATTAACTTTGTTCTTCTTTAACCATTCTTTGGTAGAATGACTTTTGTGCTTGGGGTTGTTGTTTTGCTGCATGACCCACTTTCTCTTGAGATTCAGTTCTCGGACAGATGTCCTGACATTGCCTTTTAGAATTTGCTGGTGTAATTCAGAATTCATTGTTCCATCAATGATGGCAAGCTGGCCTCGCCCAGATGCAGCAAAACAGGCCCAAACCATGATACTAACACCACCACATTTCACAGATGGGATACGGTGCGTATGCTGGAATGCAGTGTGTTCTTTTCTCCACATCAGCAATTCCATGCAAATGTCAACCTTACCATCAAAAAATAATTTTTTTACCAACAGAATAAAACCCTGTTTAACTTGTGCATTTAGGTCTGTATTTTACTGTACTGATGTGCTTTAATAGAAATTTGAAGGAAATCGCCATGTTCAACCACCACATATAAGGGGTGCGCCTAAAAGTAAAATTACATTTTTATTCGACGGTATTTCATGTTTTCAAATGAGAGATCAAAGACTGCCCATTATTTAATTGATGTCAACAGTAAGTATTTTGTAGAAAGATGGAGGCCTGTCTGAAAAGTAAATGAACTCACTTTGTCTACACAGCGATGATTTTCGGATTTATAAGGGCTTGATTTATGACGTCTGGACGCTTCAGCGCTGTGTCACGTCCGTAACATTTTAAAGATTACGTTTATATCATACAGTAATTATTAATGCAATTAACTTGAAACTTTCTGTACAAAGCCAACTTATGGCCATGCTAATTATGACCAACAGCTCATCTCTATTCTTTGCTCTTATCAATCATATAATGCGTTACGGACGTGACCGTTACGGACGCTTCATATTAAATCTTATACCTGCACGCATGTTTACCAAGTTGCTGATGATTGATAGCCTATACTGTGTAGGTCTAGACTGCTGTGATCTGTTTTAGGCTTTATGTATCATAACATTTTAGAAATGAATTAATTCTAACATTTTAGAAATTGCATTCTCAGCGAGAACATTCTCATTCTCAGCGTTTTAGCTAAGACTGCATCTGCTGTGCGGGTCAGAAATGCACATACGGACTGAAGGGCAAATCGCTAAAACTATTTCAAATGTCATAATGTTCATGTCATCATGTCGTCTTTAAAACTTTTATGTGTTTCACATAACTTGTGTCGCTGTGTGCTGCATTCATGTAGAGAGCAAGATTTGAATGTACATGCTGCTGAGCGTGACGCGCAAGAAATGTGCTGTGGAGTAACATCATTCATTCTTATTTGTCTAAATATTTTTTCTTCATTACAAATCTTTTTTGGTGTTATTTTGTATTCACTATGTTATGCAGATGCAGTTGCAAAATGTGAAACTGTAATCTTATTCGCAGTCTAGCATTTTATAAATATTTATGTGTGTACAATATTCAGTAACTTATCCTGTTTGATATCTTTATTATTTAATGCATTAGCGATTTATTAAAACAGGTTTATGAGAGTCATTGAAAAGTTTCAACAACAACAACGAATTGGAGCGGCATCGACATCAGCCCGTTATTGAACAGCCTTCAATACTAATGCGGATCCACACTCTAGTGTTAACCTAATATAAATGTGCTCAAAGCTATTTTCCATATTTAAACGTTTGTTCGGAAACGAATTAATGCTCAAGCATGACAGGGAGGCGCCGCGTGATCACTTGCATTTTCTTTCCGATAATGAAACAAACTTAAAATTGGGGTGCCTTAAATACATAAGAAATAAATCTAAAGAAAGCTTGCCTACTTTTAGCGAACCAATTCAAAACGAAATCAAATAGGCTACTAGCCTACCTGTTTATGTAATCTGTGAATGCATTTCTCTCTTTAGTGGAGATTTCGTGAATTTCATATTTGCGGAGTCAAGGACTCTGAAAACTTTTCCATAGTGTTATAAATTTCGCTTCATTGATTTTTTTTCCTCTAAAACACAAAAACGAAAATTGAAATCGAGCCCCTGCCCGACGTGGATAAAAATTATACTCCGAACCCCACGTGGATTTACACAAACTGACAAATTCAAGAAGTGTTAGGTCGTACCCCGCGCTCTCCTAGGCCTGTTATATATTTAGAATATTTTACTTAACCTGTTTGTATCTTAGTTATGTAATAAAACATTAAAAGCATTTTTTTTCTTCATGAAAGCATTTTTTTTCAGCGGCAATCGTTTAGTCTATCTCGATCAGGGGCGATTTTAGGATTTTAATTTTTTAATTTTATATATATATATATATATATATATTTCTAGTACAACCCTATCTGGGTTGTAGAGGACACACCTTGTCCTCTTTTTCTCACTCTGCGCCGCCGCGGTCTGCGGACTAAAAAAGAAGAACGCGCTGAAAGACAGGAGGAGCCGATCAAGGTTAGCTGCAACTTACTTATGAAGTATAAAAGGGACTGAGACGATCACGAATTCGTGTACAGTTTATGGAGCTAATCGCAAAATTTTAAGGAGCCTGAGCAGTCATTTTAGGGGGGCTAAAAATGGCCTAGCGACGCCCATGATCTTGATTAACAACTATGATCAATGAATTTGAGCGCCGTTGGTCAGTTAAATGAACGTCAGCCTTCAATTTATAGGTTATAACTGCACCTGCCTGGGATGTAGACTGGTGAGGATTTATTTTAATGTGTATCCCAAACTTTAGCGTTAACCTTTAGGCTATACATGTGCTATATTTTTGGCCCGTGTTTGTGCGGAATATCAGTGCGCATGAAAGGGGGCGCCTGCGGGATCACTTGCATTTTTTTCCTGATAATGAAACAACTTAAAATCAATTCGAAACTGACTTTATGTAAATTTATAATAAACGTTCTGCTATTGTAAAATAATGAAAACAAACAGGATGTGCTTTCTGCCGTCTCTGAACTGGAGCGCGTCTCCAAAAAGAACCAAAACTCAGCATGTGTGTCTCACACAGAGAAATATATCTACAGAAAACTCGAAATGTCTGCTTTTAAATAAACAAACAAACAAACAAACAAAAAACCCGAAATTAAATACTCCCTGATTATGTCTGAATTGCAATTCTCTCTAAAGGCGCAACGAGTAGGCTACTGTGGAGATGAGAGTTACCACTGCGAGTTTCATCATGCAGCCGATAGAAAAACATTAGTTTATTAATAAATAATAAAAATATCTGCTTTTTCTATACATTAATAATCATAAGGCTACTTTTGCCTGTGCTTTGAGGCAAACTTTATACGTGTGCTTGAGCGCAAAATATATTAAAGGTTATTATGGATTAGAAGGCCTATTGATTTAATATAAATGCGCGATTAGTTGAATAGCCTAATGGCTTAAACGAACGACTAGTTAACTAGAAAAATCTTTATCGTGGGGCACCCCTATTAAATACCCACTAAACAGCTCTATTATAGTTTTGAAAGTATTTTTATAGGCGTTTTTATAGTCGAATCAATTCCGCTTTTCAGATCGGTCACGTCCGTAACGGACAGAGGTCACGTCCGTAACACTGATTTTTCGTGTAGAACACAAAAACGAAAATATAAATCAAATTAACATTTCATGCATCGTAAATAGTCAACCCTTCTCCATTCGGCAGATATTGTTGCTTCTAGTTTGTGCATTGCAATTCGCAGAAAGTTCACAAAATATATTGTCTCCTAGAAACTCGTGTCTTTTTTTGTCACGTCCGTAACGCATGTGTTTTTATCTCATTTAAAATATAAAACAGGTTTATAGACCGATACTTTTCTGATGTCTGGACTCTCTTTTAAGGGGTTTAGAAAAATATAAAGAGATGGTTCAATATATTGGTAATAAGCATAATTTAGAAGAATTTATATTTCAGGTTTTGACTGCAAATGTCACGTCCGTAACGCTGGAATTGCTCACATATAATGTTTTTCATTTAAACCCAAAATTTCTATTTTGGCCTCATCCATCCCTTAAACCTTTTTCTAGCCCTCTGGCTTGTCCACATGATCTTTAGCAAACTGCAGACTGGCAGCAGTGTTCTTTTTGGAGAGCGGTGGCTTTCTTCTTGCAACACTGCCATGCACACCATGGTTGTTCAGTGTTCTCCTAAAGGTGCACTCATGAACATTAACATTAACCAATGTGAGAAAGGCCTTTAGTTACTTATAAGTTACCTTGGGGGTTTTTGCAGTCTCGCAGACTATTACACATCTTGCTTTTGGAGTGATCTTTGTTGGTCGACCACTCCTGGGGAGGATAACAATGGTCACAGTCTGTCTGATTGTAGATTTGTACTCTTTGGAGATGCCTTTATAACCTTTTCTAGCCTGATGAGCAACAACAACTCTTTTTCTGAGGTCCTCAGAGATCTCCTTTGTTTGTGCCATGATTCACTTCAACAAACATGATGAGACTTTGAAAGATCCATGTTCTTTAAATAAAAAGGGAACATACTGACACCTGATAGTAGGGATGTAACGGTGCACAAACATGACAGTTCGGTACATACCTTGGTTTTGACATCACGGTTCGGTATGATTTGTGTACAGCAGGGGAAAAACAAAACTTTTTTTCTTTTTCTTAATTAAACAAAGGTTTACTGAATAAGTTGCTCTTTCTTGAAATAATTTCAATTATAATTAAAATTTTCTGTGGGAAACCTCAGCTTATGCTTTAATGCTTTAAAATAAAGGGAGCCCTTTTACATTACTATAAGGTTACAATTGACAACAGAGCCCAAACTTAAATTGAATTATTTATTTTTAAATATAATAATCAACACTCAACTTAAAAAAAAGTATAACTTATAAATGATGAAATTTCAATTTGTTGTTGAAATATATTTAGTTACACAGTGGCTGTCATAACTTGTTTCATAACAGTTTAATTTAAACACTAACAGGTAAAGCAAAATATAATGAGTATATAGTCTAATATTTCACGAAATGCTCTTCTCTAGACTTCATTTCTCTAGTGAACTAACGAGCTGTGAACACTGATGACTTGCCTGAGGTACATGAAATGCTGTGTGACATTTTGTTTAGAAGCTGTTTTTGTCTTTCCTTGGTTGAAACACTGACTGAGCAATTACAGATGTTCATTCATGTTTATTTCGCGTTAAAACTAGTAGCAAAGGTCGACATCAATAGCTTTGTGGTTAATGCGTCGACATATAGTGCAACTGTGCTCACGGCGACCAGAGTTAGATTCCCATTTCGAGGTCCTTTGCTGATCCCTCTCCCCTCTCTCCTCCCAGTGCTTTGCTGTTGTCTCTCTACTGTAATATCTCAATAAAAAGGCATAAAAACTCCATTAAAAACTAGTAAAACTAGTAGTAGGTCGGCTGGCCGTTACGGCTCTGACACGGCCACCAGAGCTGATCTTGGCCCCTCTAGTCAATGCTTGTGTTGATACCAGCCAAGCTGTGGCACGTTTCTGAAGCTTCCCAGAAGTGGCTCTCCAAGGCGGTATTAGCGTTGTCACGCTACCAAAATTTTGACTACGAAAAATTTTGGATACGATACCTGACTAAAATATCACAATACTACTACTGAACTGATACTACGAAAAAAAACATAGAACAACAGGAACAGCAACTGAATAATAGATGATCCAAATGGAGATCATTGTTGTTTTATCTATTAAAACAAAGCATTTCATCCCCCCTTTAAAAATAAATAAATAAAATAATAATAATCACATGCCAGTTCCACTACACAGGTTTATGGTGAACAACTACCGAGGCTACAGGTACGTAGAGATCTTTGCTATATTGGTAAGTTAGCTTCAAGGATAAAACCAAATCTTATTTCATGATATAGTAATTTTATTTCACAACAACAATTTATATCATGACAGTCATTTTTGTTATTTTATCTTTGTTATTAATAATAAGAACCTAGATGCAAGTAACAAACTAAAGGACAAATACAATAAAACAAAGACACAAATGAAATAAAAAATGCCCTATGAAATCAGTGTTATTTTTTCCTAAATTCCATTTTAATATTTCTAGACTCTATTTTAATGGTTACATAAAAAAATATATATATTTATCAAAAATCATGTCTAATTATTTGAAATCATGATACTTGCAGAATTTAACAGCAATTTATTAAAAGTTTAACAAAAATTACGTTTTTAAGGCCCTATGAAATACATTTTATTATTTTTCTCAAATTCAGTTGTTTTCCATTAATTTCTAGATTCTATTTTAATAGTTTCATTACATTTTAATAATCAAAACATGTCTAATGAATTTATAAAGGATAAATACATTTGATGAAGAATTAATTTATTATAGGCTATTTATTTCTTTTTTTCAGAAATACTGTTGTGCATTTACAATTTTCTGGTAAATAAATTCTGGTAAATATTTTTTTCTGGTAAATATTCCTTAAATATTGTTTTAATAATATTTTATTAGTAGTAGTAGTACTGTCTTTACATTAAGTAATATATTAATATATTTCTGACTGTCAAGTTAAACCAAAAGACTTTTAGAGTTTTCTGCAAATTAAACGTTAAAATGCTCATGAAGTGACTCTCAGAGCAGTTCTAGAGATTATGTTCATGTGTTCATGTACTCATATATTGAGGCGGCAGAGGCTGAAAACACCGCGAGCGTCACGCGTATGTGTGTAGTAAACAAAACTGCACGTCTGTGCCATGCACTAACACAGACACGCAGAAATACAGCTCTTGTTAAAATGCATTCTTAAAGTACTGATACTAGTAAAATGCGGAATCGTGCCATTTTTAAAAGCAGGGTATCACGCTACTTTTTAAGTACCGGTATATCATGCAACACTAGGCAGTATACAGCGATCTGTCATGCCACATCAAAGACTGTCAAAACGCCATTAATTGTTTGAATTTCCTGGGGAAAAAAAAGTACTATATTTATTCGGTGCACATGCATACTGAACCAAAAGACTCGTACCAAAAATTTTAGGTATGAATATGTGTACTGTTACAACCCTACCTGATAGTCATCCCACTGATTAAAAACACCTCTGAACAGATGGACTCGCATTCAAATTAACAGCTAATCCTAAAGATTCACATACTTTTGCCACTCACAGATATATAATATTGGATCATTTTCCAGAATAAATAAATGACAAAGTGTATATTTTTGTCTCATTTATTTGATTGGATTTCCTCTGCCAACTTTCAGGACTTATCTTATGAACCATAACCAATCTCGCCTTGTCATAAAAAAGGCTATATAATCCCATATTTTAAGACATTTATTGACCTTGACAAAGTGTCTGCAGGGTCTGCAGGAGTTTTATGTTTTTTTTTTCCTGTTTCTCCATTTTTTTTTTTTTTTCAAATATGAATAAGCATTGACATTTCTGACTTCATGCCATCCAAAAAAAAAAAAAAAAAACTATTATAGAGTTTAATTTAAGTAGAATTGCATTTCTAATGCATTTTTGAATGCAGGGTCAAAAACATATAATTTCATCAACCCATGTCATTTTTTCTGTGAGGTCCCATAAATCCAAATTGTGCTGTTTTGATAATCTTGGATCTGTTTGATACAATAGTGGCCATCTGCAGGGCCTGTTTTGCTTGTTTTGAGAGAATCTCTGTGATCGAGTCTGTTTGCAGCGCTTCTGCTAATTAAAATTCTGCATGTGTTATCGACAAACCCGATCCGTGGCGTGACTTTCCAGCTCACTCTAGGCTGATTTAGTGTGGCGATGACTATCTGCCAGATCAGTGCTCTAGCAACACTGGTACTGTAGCTTTCTAGGAGGGTTTCTCAGCCGCACGAGTCACATTCTAGTCATGTACGCACCTTGAAAGTAAATCAATGGCAGAGAAAAAGGCCTAAACAGCTCTCAAATTCTAGTAAGCAGCAGTAATCCAGAAAATGACAGCTGCTTTCATATTGACCTTTTCAGCTGTCCTGGCAAAGAGCAGAGTCAATTGCTTCCTGTTGGCATCATCAAATTCAGGGCTAATGGAAATGATTTTTAACTCTTCATGATTGGTTTGATTGTGACGAGCCGTTAAACATGGCTATGGAGATCATAAACTCGTTCTGTAGAGCGTGTGGATGTATGGCAGGCTCAGACCGCTGGTGGCGCGTGCAGAATTTTAATGCATCTCCTGCTCTGTTATTAAAGCTCCTTAAGTCAGCCGCACAAGCACAGTGACATATAAGAGCTCACACTGCTGGAGACATATTCCTAAGCAGAGCGTATTTGTTTAACAGCATTATTGGGTTTCCTGTACAAACAAACGAATCCCATGAGGTGGAGATGCCATTTGGTCTTCAACCCCAAACACACACACGCACACACATTGAAGTCGTTTGAAATAATGAGCCCGGCAATGAAAGCTCTGACAAGCAGTGACAATTAAAAAGGAATCTCAGCTCCTAAATATATTGGAATGGAGTCATTCTTTTGTCTGTCCTAATGCCTGATGTCCACTGGGAATGCTGACAATGAAAGAGCAACGCAAAGGTTTTTACTTTCAACGCTTTCCCTTTGTTCTCCGGTCAGAGCTTTTTTGGCAGAATGTGAAGTGTGATACCAATGTGTCCTAATTGACAGGATACTCTGGAGATGTGCGCCCGCGAGAACGAGTTCAAAAGCATCCTCTTCGCCCTGTGCTACTTCCACGCAGTGGTGGCGGAACGGAGGAAGTTCGGCCCGCAGGGCTGGAACAGGAGTTACCCGTTCAACACCGGAGACCTGACCATCTCCGTCAACGTGCTCTACAACTATCTGGAGGCCAACAGCAAGGTGAGAAAAGCAGAGTTTATTTATGTATGCGTGTGCTTATTGAACTAGGGAGTGTGAAACGCCTGCTGACATACGCCGTGTTAAAAGAGACTGATGTGGGTCTGGAGCGCTTGTAATTACTCACCCACACCTACACAACAACCTGCTCCCAATTTAATATTTATGCCCTTCATTACACCCAGCAATTAAGCATCGCCACTCACTTTTATGGCAAAAACCCAGTGCAAAAGAACCATGGGCTCGGACTAGATCTGCATTTTCTGAAGGAAGTAGCAGAGCGACGCAGCAGAGCGTTGTTAGATATGTTTGGTTCAGTGTAATGATGCATTAAAGACATTGTCATGATTCTCAGCAAGCGTCGTGTTTCACTTGAGCGCTGCGTATGACTACAGCTATAAATGCTTTGATATGTGCTAATCACACCAATCATGATTATAAAGACTAGGCGTAATTCAGTATTCAATATAGCTATTGGTCACATTTTGAACATTGAATAATCTATTGAAGTGAACAGGTTTTTAAACATAATGAATAGTTCACCCAATGAGTAAGCATATCAAGCCTTATGTTTTACATAGACTGCAAGTCAATAGTAATTCATACTGCCAAAATGGACAAATAAAGTCGCCAAATAGACTTCTGCACTATATTTCAACTAAGGAACAGCAGTGGATCATCTTTGAACTATGACTTAAATTTCCATATGGCTTTGGAATCCTGGTGCAGACATATAGACTGATGTTATGCTCTTTTTTTTTTTTTTTTTTTTGGAGTGTAAACAGTGTTGGAGAATATTGCATTTCTTCATTAAAAATAAATAAATAAATAATAATAATAATTTAATGAATTAGTTACTTCTTTATGGAAAGTAATGCATTATTTTACTTTTGCATTTCTTTTTGTCACCTTGGCTGGGCTTGCTTATTTGTTCTTTAATAACAAAAAACACAAAAGTTAGATTTTTGGCAACTGTAAAGGGCCTTTCACACCAGTAGTAAAATTAATAAGCCTCAAGCTGAAAGAAATGCCTCTGCACTTCCTGATTTCTCTCTGCCTTAACATATGTGACCCTGGACCACAAAACCAGTCATAAGTCACACAGGTATATTTATAGCAGTATCCAACAATACATTGTATGGGTCAAAATTTTCGATTTTGTTTTTTGTTTTTTTGTTTTGTTTTTTATGCCAGAAGTCATTAGGATATTATGTAAAGATCATGTTCCATAAAGACATTTTGTAAATTTCCTACCGTAAATATATATAAAATTAATTTGTGATTAGTAATATGCATTGCTAAGAACTTCATTTGGACAACTTTAAAGGTGATTTTCTCAATATTTAGATTTTTTTGTACCCTCGGATTCCAGATTTTCAAATAGTTGTATCTCGGCCAAATATTGGTCTATCCTAACAAGCCATGTATCAGTGGAAATTTATTTATTCAACTTTCAGATGATTTATAAATCCCAATTACAAAAAACAGACCCTTATGACTGGTTTTGTGGTCCAGGGTCACATATTTGAAAAAGTAACTTAGATATTTTGTCGTAAACTTAAATGTAATGCATTATTTTACTACCCTTACGAAAACTAAGTTTGCTATTAGTATATTTCTTTTAAAGTAAACGTATACTTTCAGTCTACTTTTTATGTACTTTTCAAAAATGTGCTTTATATACTTCTCAGAAATATACTATAATATATATTTAAGTATTTGACTTATACTTAGAAAAGGTCTAAATATGTTTGAGCTATACTTGTGCTCTGAGAATCTGTATATGCTAGGGGCCCTATTACATGCCTTCTGTATAGAATTTCAAAAACACAAGAGAAGAAGACACCGAAACAACAGATGCTTCCACATGTAAAATAACAATTGTCAGACATTAAACAGCATCAAAACCATGATATGTAAAACTGTGAAACGTTGTGGAATAAAATGTTGACCCATGAAAGAGGTAATAATGACTGTCAAGCTTTTGAGTGTTGATAGACTCCATCTACGTTTTGGTCTGTCTCTTTTTTTTCTTTTTTTTTAGCTCTTTTTTTTTTTTTAACCCACATTCAAGTGTCCATAAAAAGAATGCATGAAGCTAGAATAAAATGGCTTTGTTTACAAGTAGATACCCTATTCTTTCTATTGATGTTTTTTCTGTTCAGATATTCATATAACAAAATATATACAAATTAATACCTAAATACGGACATAGTAGTACTTAAAGTATGATGTAAAATTCACTTAAAGAAAACTTATGAGTATACTTGCAGTATAAAACTACTAAACTAGTAGTTTTCCGAGACTATACTTCAGTGTGTAATAAAAATGCATAAAAAAGTATTTAGTTGGGAAACTATCAGTATACCTATAAGTTTACTTTTAGTATACTTGCAGTACAAACTAAAAACATAGATGTAAACTAGTTGTGTACTCAAAGTATACTGCTGTTATACTTAAAGTACACTTAAAAGTATACTTAAAAGTATACTTTTATATACTAGAAAGTGGGCCAATTTAGTCCCAAGGAGTATTGAAATAGTATACTAATAGTACACTGATATTTGTATACTTACTACATAAAGTATACTTGAACTTTACTTAAGTAAACTTAATAAAATAAACTTGAAGTATACTTTGTTTTGGTAAGGGTAGTTACTTGAAAAAAGTAATCTGATTACGTAACTCTCATTACTTGTAAGCTGTTACCCCCGACACTGAGTATAAATCACCATCCGGATGTATTATATTGAAAGCAGAAGCTTGAACATTCTAGATTTTGGAAAAAACCCAACCAGAATGTTTAAAAAATATAAATCCAGTGCTTTGTCTGCTTTAATTATGCACAGTTTGTTACCACATTTAGAAGCTCTCATTGCACCAGGCCTGTGGTTCACCAACAAACAGGGACAGGGTTGAATATGTAATGAGCTGCGTTTTGGCATTGCTCTCCAATTGGTTTGCCCACACTCCATCTCTGCAGGTCATAGCACTGGCATTAACCTCCTCTCACCTGGGAACAGCTTCATCTGGCTCTGGCGCCGCGCCGTCACACACCCACATTAGCTTAATCGCATTACTCAGAGTCGCCGTTCAGACGTCTCCGTAACGGAGCATCCGCAGGCGCTGCAGAGCATGACGCTTATACACGCTAGAGGATGAATGAGTCTCATATATCTCAAACACACTCTCGGGAGCAGTGAAACACCTCAGAAGAGCTGCTTAATGCTTTTAGTGCTGTGTTTTAGTGGTTTAGACCCGCTGATCAGACGGTTCAGGTTTGGACTGTTATCTCTTCATATAGGTGCCCTATGATGACCTGCGCTATCTTTTTGGTGAGATCATGTACGGGGGTCACATCACCGACGACTGGGACCGCAGGCTGTGCCGCACATATCTGGAGGAGTTCATCAAACCGGAGATGATGGAGGGAGAGCTGTATCTGGCTCCCGGTTTCCGTCTGCCGGGAAATATGGATTACAACGGCTATCATCAGGTAAAGAGATTCGCCAAACCTGGTTGGTCTTGCATATCCAGATCTGTGGGACATAATGAATGTGTCATATTAGTAATGATCACAGTGATAACTACAGATCTGATGGATGTGCAGTAATAGGTCACTAGGTTAAAAAATCATGAGATATATCAGTTATTTTACTGCGATCTTCAGCTTTCATAGTTTGACAATAACTCCTTTTGTTTTCCAAAAAGCCATACGAGTTTGGAGCCACATGATGGTAAGTATATGTAAGTGATGTCAGAATTGTCTGTTTAATGGAAGATTATCTGTGAAAAGAGACTCACTTTAGACTAAATGTGTAATCTCTGCCACAGCATTTGAAGTTACATCCCAAATCCACATGTTCCTTTAGATGGCTGATTTTGAATGTGCATGACACACCTGGGAGTGTTTCATGACATTCTGTATGATTGACATGTTGCTCTCTCACATCTCCTGCATGTGTCAACAGCCCAGATTAAAACACTGTTAATTAACGAAGCCTCGTTTTTTGTCATCCCGTCAAGTTTCCGGGATGCTGGGTCTTGCATGGCCAATATCTTAGCACTAACAATAAAAGTTAGGTTTTGTTTGTGTGAACGTCTGTGGTGATCCCAAGGCTCACTGTCTCTCATCTGCATTGCTTTTAAAGCATCACAGCGGCTCCTAACAGACACATGATAGACCAGAGGCCCAGTGGACTCGGTCAATGTGTCCCTGACGAGTCTCTTCATGTTTCATGTGTAGTTCAGTCTAATGATGATCGCAGCACACCTCATCATCTCTCTGGATCTGTTTCAGTACATAGATTCTGCTCTTCCGCCCGAGTCCCCGTACCTGTACGGCCTGCACCCGAACGCAGAGATCGGCTTCCTCACGCAGACGTCAGAGAAGCTCTTCCGCACCGTGCTGGAAATGCAGCCCAGAGATGGAGGATCGGGAGAGGGAACAGCCGGATCACGTGACGAGAAGGTTCTGTACTCCCAACACACAGCAGGAAACACTTACATTCGACTGAGAAACGCTTTCCCACATTATTTAGTACCATTTGTAATAGTGAGGAAAGGAGGAGGAAGGCATTAATACTTCAAAGTATTGCAATATTTTATCTCATGATACTGTATCGATGTTCTAACAGCAAAAAAAAATCTATACTTTTTGTTAAATATTTCACATTAATGTTTTAAGGGAAAAGGAGATGCACTGAATTTTTGTTTGATCTAAATTCAAACTCTGAACAAGCTAAAAATATACTTGTACAGGGAGTCTAGTTTCTAGGGGGGGAAACTGAAACTAGCAAGTACAACCCAACAATATTTATCCCATAGTTAAGAGAAACATATGTAGAGTTATACATTAATTATATACAAAGGTTTACATACACCTTGCAGAATCTGCAAAATGTTAATTATTTTATTTAAATAAAATAAAGAGGGATCATACAAAATGCATGTTATTTTTTATTTAGTACTTTTTCTCAAGAAAAGCAGGCAGTTTAACTGTTCAGGACAAACAAGGGACTCATTAACAGCTATCACTAAGCAAAAAAAAAAACAAAAAAATGCTGAATCATTCCGATATCAACATTGTATTAAGAATCAAGCATATGTAAACTTTTGAACCGGGTCATTTTTATAAAATCAGCTATTATTTTCTATTTTGGACTACATGTAAACGTCTTTTATGTGAAACATCTTATTCAGGTCAATACTAAAAAAAAAACAGAAGCATTTTGTATGATCCCTCTTATTTGGGTAAAATAATTAACGTTATGCAGATTCTGCAAGGAGTATGTAGACTTTTGACCTCAACTGTTCAGAGATTTTAGTGTAAGCACTATATTCCTGTCTGAAAGGTGCAACTCGGACCCAATCTGCAAAAAAATGACTGCAGACTGGTTTAATTTTGCATGAATTTTGAGAGCTACTAAATGTATAGGCTGCTATTCTTCATAATGTGATTGATTAAAAACAGAAATACAGTAAAAGTAAGCATGGTAATGAGGAGGCATCAGTGCTCTTACCTGTAATCAAAGCCTTACTGCAGTAAAAGGTACAGTTAAACAATTACAAGAACTATGCAACATTTTCATAATCAATCCAGTGTCTGAACCTTCATGAATCATTGACCAAGGAATCAATTTTCCCAGTTATGTTATAAACCAACTTTGCATGTGTGGATGATATGTGAGCTACCACAAAATACCATTTTGTAAAAACATTGATGAAGATGAGCACATCACAGCCAGCCTTAAATGAAGCTTGGAGTATCAGTGTTACATTTAACCTCATTAAACTCTCCGAGCGTGAATGTGCTCTCGGTAAGGGTCGCGGTGATCGCATCGTCACGTCCGGAGACAGTCTCTGAACGGCCCTCGTGTCTGAAGAGGTTAAACTCGGCTCATTTCCCAGCAGCGGCTGCTTTCAGAGGCCTCTGACATTTAAGAGATTAGATATGGGAGTCGTGTAAGAGTGCTTGAATGCATTATGACAGCTGACCTTTTTTAGTTAAGAGATTGGGATTTGTAAGCAATGAGCACTTTGCATTAACTCCTCATGTATCTGACATAGACAAATAGACCTACTGAGACGATCGTGATTAAAGAGCCCAGACCAAACTGTCAGCTTTACATTCACATGCTGTGTCTGAAATCACTCGTTCACTCTTATGGTTCCTGTGCACCGCATACAGCAGGGCACTACAATCAGACGCTGATTTGATTCAGACACCTTGATCGTCATGTTTAATATGTTTGGTGAATATTATTAGTATTTATTATACTGAATACCTCTCATCCAACCCATGCCGTGTTTCTGTGCTCAGAGAACAGATCTGTCCCAAAGCAGTAATACCTTCATCAATAACACGATCTAACTTATTAGATGATTGCATTGCCTGCAGGCTAATTGAATATTTGACTCATCCTGCAACAATCATTTCCTCAGTGTGCAATGTTCTGATTTACCAACAATGCTACCTCAGTAAATTAGTCAGCCAAGAAAGATAAAAACACCTATGCTAATGAAAAAAATGACCAAAAACGACTAATTACTGTATCAACCTGTATAATTTCTCTGTAAAATAATTTTGGCTTATTGTATTTTAATCAGTGGATGACGTATTTAAAAAGTGGAGCGTTGATGTTTGATGAGAGCAGTCGCTGACGTGTGTTTGTGTGTCCAGGTGAAAGCAGCGCTTGATGAGATCCTTGAAAAGCTTCCGGAGGAGTTCAACATGACAGAGATGATGGGGAAGGTGGAAGAGAGGACGCCGTATATTGTCGTGGCGTTCCAGGAGTGTGAGCGGATGAATATCCTGACACAAGAGATCAAACGCTCTCTAAAAGAGCTCAATCTGGGCCTGAAGGTTAGACACACACACACACAAACGCACACAGAGACACACAGACACCTGTAACTGAATTGCTTGCTGTTCTGTATTGTACTGAGTTTCCAAACCCTTTTGTCTGCTGCCGTACGGATCTCATCACCACATCAAATGCTGATCAGGTGGCTGAATGATTTTTATGCCATATTATTAAAATCTGATATGCAGTCAGTTATTGCTTTCTTCGCACACCTGCTAGAATGACACATCCGTCTCTTTCCTGGTGCTTGGTAACGGCAGAAATTAAATCGCTAGCGTGCCACAGAGAGATTGTGTTGCTCTTTTCAGACCTATTTTAACTGCATTAAATCCCTGAATGATGGTAAGCCGCATGAAGAAAAGACAACTATTAACTAACACAGGATTCTGGCCTTGGCAGATTCAACAGGGAGTCACTGAGATGATTTCCATTACTGCGGATCACCTACTGAAACAACTGAAGTCCTTTACTGTGTCGCTCCGTGACACGACACGGAAAAAAATCTAAATTATTCACATATTCCTGGATGTGTTTAGAGCCACATTGCATTGTGGGAAGTATTATGCTATGAAAACTGAATCAAAATCATGAATTTAAAAGACGGCAGTGTGACACTGAGCTTTATAGATGAGAGAGTAAACACATTTTATATGCATCTTTATGCTTTGCTTCATATATATTCATATTCAGCTGTGACTTTTCCATTAAAAAACAATTATGCTATATGGAGTGTGAAAAAGCATGTTTTTAGTCTCTGTCATTTAAAGGGCTCATGTCCTGAAGAATTTGATTTCTTACATTCAAAATTTTAAAAATAGCATTTTTAAAAACTCGACTCTCAGAAGTCTGTTTGTTAATACTAAACATTTTCAATGATGCCTGTTGATTTATTCTGGACACTTGGGACTGGAAATATGACTCTTTTAGGCACTTAAAGGAACACTCCACTTTTTTTGAAAGTAGGCTCATTTTCCAACTCCCCTAGAGTTAAACAGTTGAGTTTTACCATTTTTGAATCCATTCAGCCGATCTCTGGGTCTGGCGGTATCACTTTTAGCATTGCTTAGCATAGATCATTGAATCTGATTAGACCGTTAGCATTTCGCTCAAAAATGACCAAAGAGTTTCGTTATTTTTCCTATTTAAAGCTTCGGCATAATAATCAAGGAACTTTGCTGCCGTACCATAGGTGCAGCAGGCGCAATGATATTACGCATCTATATTTACGCAACTCTGCATCTACACAAACTTAGTGCCGGTCACTTTCAGGCACTGTGTAATATCATTGCGCCTGCTGCACCCACGAAAACAGTAAAACTCAACTGTTTAACTCCAGGGGAGTTGGACAATAAGCCTATTTTCAAAACACTTGACTAACATCCTTCATTTCAGGACCTCAGGAAATAAAAACAATAGGATAAAAAATGATTTTATATGATCCCATTTAAAGGTTTTTTTTTCTTCTTCTTAATCATTGTACAGACCTGCATCGTTTTTATCTACAGCACATGACAATTCATTTGCCAACAGAGCAAGGCGATGTTCATGTTTTTATTACTTGCAAATAATCATTCCATTTGTTGTTTTTTTGGTAAACAGGACATTTAAAAGGAGTTCACTTCCAGAACAAAGATGTACAGATAATTTACTCAACCCCTCATCATCCAAGATGTTTGTGTCTTTCTTTCTTCAGTCGTAAAGAAATTATGTTTCTTGAAGAAAACGTTTCAGGATTTTTCTCCATATAGTGGACTTCAATGGTGCCCCCAAGTTTGAACTTCCAAAATGCAGTTTAAATGCAGCTTCAAAAGGCTGTAAACAATCTCAACCAAGGAAAAAGGGTCTTATCTAGCGAAACGATCTGTTATTTTCTAATCAAATTGACAATTTATATACTTTTTAACCTCAAATGCTCGTCTTGTCTTGTCTCTGCGATGCGCATGCATAGTCTGTGTAACCTGGGCCAATACAGTTTAGGGTATATTGAAAAACTTCATTTTTTCGAGCGTTTGAGGTTAAAAAGTATATAAATTGTCAATTTGTTTAGAAAATGACCAATCGTTTCGCTAGATAAAACCATTTTTCCTCGGCTGGGATCATTTAAAGCCTTTTGTAGCTGCATTTAAACTGCATTTTGGAAGTTCAAACTCGGGGGCACCATTGAAGTCCACTATATGGAGAAAAATCCTGAAATGTTTTCCTCAAGACACATAATTTCTTTACGACTGAAGAAAGAAAGAACTTAACATCTTGTATGACAAGGGGGTAAGTAAATTTCCTGTAAATGTTGGTTCTGGAAGTGAGCTTCTCCTTTAAAACAAATATACAAATATATATACATGTTCTCATATGAATCAGAAATGATCAAGCTGCATTGTTTCTAGGCTGACCCATATGTTCCTCCCTCAGGGAGAGCTCACGATGACCAATGACATGGAGAGCCTACAGAACGCCATCTACCTGGACCAGGTGCCTGAATCCTGGACCAAACGTGCTTATCCGTCCATGTCTGGTCTGGCCATCTGGTTCACGGACCTCCTGAATCGCATCAAGGAGCTGGAGATCTGGACGTCCGACTTCTCCCTGCCTTCGGTGGTGTGGCTGGCCGGCTTCTTTAACCCGCAGTCCTTCCTGACGGCCATCATGCAGTCCATGGCGCGCCGCAACGAGTGGCCACTGGACAAGATGAGCCTGCAGTGCGACGTGACCAAGAAGAACCGCGAGGACTTCAGCGCGCCGCCGCGAGAGGGAGCCTACATCCACGGGCTGTACATGGAGGGCGCGCGATGGGACACGCAGGTCAGACTCACTGTTACTAGTCTCTTGTTTGGTTTTGAGAAGAAAGTGTACTATAATTATAGTGAACTCGAGAATGTGTCGATTTTAAAACTGCCTGGAAGGAGAGCGAGTTTTAAAGCTACATTACAGTCAGTGAAGACATCTGAGTGCTCATAATGGAGGATGTGTAACGTTAGTTTTATTGCATGGCTGCGGTGATGGGCCGTTTGCAGCACATTCACACTTCACTTGAGTCCATTTCATCTAGCAGCAGATATCTGTGAAAATAGCAAACACTTGAAAAGCTTGGGATCCAGAACAATTTAACACTAACCGGACTGAAATTTTATTCATTGTATCATCACTATGCAACATATCCTCCTGTACTTAGCTTCCCAAATGAATTACTGTAAATTTGTTTTGTAGACTAGATTGTGGGGTAAGATGTGCCAGTGGGTTGTCGCCACATACTGTGAACAGACCCATAGTAGATATGCGATTCAAATATACATATTAAAAAAAAAAAAACCATACATAGAAATTTAAAAAAACCCGCTGTCAATATAAAACATTTTGCATGTAAAGTTTGGCCATTACTTATTGTGTCAAATGCGGATCAATGTTTAACCAATGGTGATAGTGAAATTTAACTTTGAAGCTTTAACTTTTGCTACTAATTTATAGTGTTCTTTGTCTGTTTGATTACGTCATTAATTGATCTTTACCATACATCTCTGCCATATGTCAACTTGACATAGTCACCACTAGTAAGCTACTACTAAATATATTGTAAAAACAATATGTATCGTGAAAGGCGCTATACAAATACATTTTAATTGAATTGAATTTGAAAAATAGGAAATATTAGCAAATTATTACACTATTGGAAATATTATTGCAAAGCAAAAACAAAAACATATTTTTAGACTACATTCAAGTATACTAAATATTATAGATTTTCCTGTCTGATTCATAGAAATGTGTATATTGTGGAAAAATACAGATTATGCATTAATAAATAGAATTTATTCATTTATTTGACACAGCTATCCTGTTCATATTTCTTTGTCAATGTTTCTATGGCTCTGTTTTCTAGTAACTTTCAATGGAAGCCTATTTACACCACTGAAAAAAGAATAAAAAATTGTAATTGCATGTTTATCTCACAATTCTGACTTTTTTTCTTGCAATTGCGAGTTAACATCTTGCAAGTTCTGATTTTTTTCTCAGAATTGTGAGATATAAACTTGCAGTTGCGATTTATTAAGTCAGAATTACGGGATATAAGCTAAAAAACTCACAATTGCAAGACTCAATTCTGGGGGAAAAAGTCAGAATTGTGAGATAAAAATACCATTTTTTATTCTTTATTGAGTTTCACAAACGGACTTCTGTTAAAAGCTTCTAGAACACTCAGAGAAAAACTGACAAAGAAATATGGTAAGGATAGTTCATAAAATAAAATAAAATAAATAAATAAATAAAATCTATTTATTAATGCACAATCCTATTACAAAGTATATTATATTATTATTATTTATTATATTTATATAAATTCCCATTTGTGAGAAAAAACAGTTCTGAAGAAAAAAGGCAGAAATGCAAGATAAAAATTTGCAATTTTGACTTTTTTTCTCACTATTGGAAAAATAAAGATTGTGAATGAATGAATGAATATTTATTTATTTATTTGACACGGCTATCCTGTCCATATTTCTTTGTCATTTTTTCTATGGCTGCGTGATCTAGAAACTTTCAGTGGAAGCCCATTTCCACCACTGAATAAAGAACGATAATTGCACATTTTTATTTCACAATTCTGACTTTTTTTTCATGCAATTGTGAGCTAACATCTCACATTTCTGACTTTTCTTAGAATTGTGAGATATAAACTTGCAGTTTCAAGTTAAGTCAGAATTGCGAGATAAAAATTCACAATTACCGTTTTTTATTCTTTATTCAGTGCCAGAAATGGACTTCCATTAAAAACCGTCTAGAACACGCAGCCATAGAAAAATTGACAAAGAAATATGAACAGGATAGCTGTGGCATAAAAATAAATAATTAAATTAATTAATTAAATCTATTAATGCACAATCCCATTACAAAGACATTATTTATTGTTGTTGTTGTTGTTATTATTATTATTATTATTATTATCATTATTTATGTCATTTATATAAATTCCCATTTATATCCGACTGAAAGGGAGCTCAGAATTGGGAGATTTTGAACTCAGAGGCAGAAATGCAAGATAAAAACTCGCAATTGTGACTTTTTTCTTAGAATTGTGAGATATAAATTTGCGAGTTATAATGTCCAGTTCTGAAGGGGGTAAAGATATTTTTCTCACAACTGTGAGTTTATATCTTAAATCCAATCAGGCACATTACGTCATTTGTCTTTTTCTGTAGGTCAGGTGAAGAAGGTAAAGTAAGCAGTGACACAGCGATAGAGCACAGCTGAAGCATTCATGAATATTTTACTGCATCTGTAAGATTTACTGCCTTAAATTCACATTGACTATATTGCCATGAAAAATTAAACAGGTTTTAAACAGTTTTAAACACTGACCAGTGTTTCTGATAAATGAGGCAGTGATTTCTGCTCATTTAAATCCAAATGAAAATGAACACTGGGCTGATTTTATTCCCGGCCGCAGCCTTTGAAGAACCCTAGAGGAGCATCAGCATGTAGAGCATCACCTGAGCTTCTCCAGCTGAGACTTTAATGACACCAGCTGGATATTAACCAGCATTGTTTGCTTAATTTACCAATTGATTTAGTTAAATGAGTTGATTCTGAAAGCTGTCACTTTAACATTGGCTCACACAGGTCTGCAGACACATACACACACACACACACACACACACACAGACCCACAACAAAGAGTCTGTTTGCACCATTAGCGCTCTAATGAATGGAAATGCATGCGGCTTTCTGGGAATGTCTCTAAAAACCAGTTTTAATTACGCACAGGAAGATTTTAATCACTGTGCCGATCAAATGTTTTCCGCCATACGTCTTCGATGAACTTAAACTTAGATTCACGATGCCTTTTGCCCTTTGGGAAAAGCTATTCCAGCTTATCCGAGTGTGAAAGCATATAAGCAGAGATGGCAAATCTGGCCTCATTTATGTGAATGAGATTTAACACCTATTGAGACGACATCAAACACACAGCCATATACATGATGGCCTATATACATAACATTATTCTTATCGTATGGTTATCCTATGGCTTATTTCTCTTAGTTGATGAATTAGTGTAATCTGCTTAGAGAGTTTTAAAGAGACGTGACCGTAAGTTTTCAGACCTACCATGAGCCCCATTATCCAGCGGCGCTCCTCTAAACGTGTGCTAGATGTGCAAGGACGACTTTAGTGTTTTACTCACTTTATTTATTCAAAGAGTCATAAAACTATCAGTATTTAAAAGCACAGTAAAGTTTTACTGCAGCCGCGAGACAATTAGAGTGAAATCATAAACAGCGTCCTCTGTGGAGCACTGCAATGTCAACATTATTTGCGTTTGTTCCTTTAATACTTGCAATCTTTGGTCTGTCGTTTTTCGGAGCAGAAGAGGATTAATGAATTAATGAATTCTCCGATAAAAACGTCCCCCATCTAAACTTCTGCAAATTCCCTTGTTCAGAGAGACTGTGGTGTTAATGCAGGAGTCTTAAGTTTAGTGAAGGACAATTCAAACTTTCAAGATAATTCTGTAATAATGTCACCACCGCAGAAACTCAGTTTAATTGGTGTTTTTTTTTTTTTTTTTCCTCTGCAAACATGGGGCCTCTTTATAATAACTTTTATAAGTCATTAATTAACATTATGAAACTTGCAAATTTTCTATGTTACTAATTCTGATTATTTTTTGTCAAGAAATGTATCTGTTGTTATTAGCAATAAATAAACCTATTGGTGCATTTTATCATCAAACACATCTTTCCTGCACTGGCTTTACGCTTAAAGTCGAATTGAAATGAAATCAACATTATAACGGAATATTGCAGTAATTTATAAATCATTATAAATAATTAGCTTTTTTTAATTTATGTGCCGTCGCAATGTTTAATCAAACAGCAATTTTTCCTGTGTTTATTAAGTTTCACTCTGATATGTTACCTTTCATGCTGATATTTAACACATTTACACATTTAAAAAGCATTTAAGTATTCAAATCTTAGATGTTTACTGAGATCCTTCTATCTACTGAAACCCAAAATAATATTTAAAATATTAATAAGCTTAATATATTTCAAATCATCATTTATTGGGTACTTTCAATTGGGAGGTGGCTGTCCCGAACCCTAACCCCTAAATTTTAAACTTAACATAATGATATTGAAAAATGTATTGTATTTTTTTTCCCACTGTTGTTTTTAAAAATAAATTTTCATGTCACTACCAAAACAGTGTATGTTTTAGCATCTTTGAGCTAGGTTCAGAAGTATCTAAAATTGTCACTACCGAAACAGTCACTGCCAAAGCATTTGGTGGAGTTTCGGTAGTGACATGTTTATTTTTTTTCGGGTGTTATCCCATAAAATTGTCACGACTGAAACAGGTCATCATTGTTTCGTAGTGACAAAAAGGGAACACACAGTCCTCATATTTGGGGGAAATAAACAAAATTTTAGTACAGTTATGCAATTTTGTTGAAATTTTGTATTTTGTTATGTTTTAGTAGTGTTTTAGTTAGTTTACAGAAGTTACAATTCTGTAATGTGATGTGATCACTACTGAAAATATGCAGCCACTACTGAAACATGGGATGTTTTGTCAAAAATAAAAGTATACTTATTTATCAACTAAGATGTTCTGATATTTTTTGGTTCATTGTTTATTCAAATTAATAAATCCTTAGCATTGAAATCAGTATAATCAACTTTTTGCCTTTTACAAAAAAATTGGATTCAAAAATACAATGTCTCATAAATTACACTTGAAATATTGTTAAAAATGTAATTGTTATCGATTTACCTCTAAAAATGTTTAACACAATAGCAATATATATATATATATATATATATATATATTTACAATGTAGCTGTAAGCAAAATCTTAATAGGTCAATGTAACTCTTTTAATTAAATTATTATTACTGTGTTTTGGTAGTGACACATTTGGGGAAAGGACAAATATTCCAAAACCTTCTGAAAATATTACGTGAGAATTAACTGAACAATTATTGGAAATGTGTAACTTGGATAATATACAATTTTCACACATACTGATTTTTTTCAAGATGTTTCCAACTTTGACTTTGGACCAATTTGAATTTGGATATATATATATATATATATATGCATTATGACTTGACATTTAAAATAATGTACTGTATGCCATTATGTTATGAACCACGTAAAATGCAACAATGTATAATGGGCGATTTATCATGTAGAGGTTTCTTTAATATGATATATCTCTTGAAATTAATGATGATAACAATGCTCATCTAATGTTTGTGTTTTAGGCTGGCATAATGGTGGACGCCCGTCTGAAGGAACTCACACCCACAATGCCGGTGATTTTCATCAAAGCCATTCCCGTGGACAAACAAGAGACCCGCAATCTGTACCAGTGTCCCGTCTATAAGACCCGACAGCGTGGACCCACGTACGTCTGGACCTTCAACCTGAAGACCAAAGAGAATCCGTCCAAATGGACCCTCGCTGGAGTCGCCCTGCTGCTTCAGATATAAACTACCTGCTCTCTTTTCACTAATGGCACAATTTCATGACACTTTTTTTTTAGAACGTAGTATTTTCATCATATTTTTTCCAATGCAAACATTTGCACATACACAGCGTGCCACGCAGTTGAATTAAAAGCACTTTGATAAAATGGTTTCACATTTGTTCAGTGTATTTTTGTTTTACAGATTTGTGCTCTACTTCTGTTGTCTCAAGTTTAAAACAGGAAGCCTACAAATCTGAGAACTGTCACATTCAAACATCTCACCCTGAGAAACCGAGGCGTCGGTCTGAAGAAAGTGCAACACCTCAGTGAATCCGCCGCCGTAGCAGCACCAGCGATGAGCCTCCAGGGTCACTTATATCTGTTATTGAGAAAACTTAACAACACGTACAGAGACTGAGCTATGAAACAGGGCCACGGGGAAACAGAATATGTGAAGAAAAGCAATAAATCCATCCAGAATCCAATTACAAAGCACCGGGAAACGGAGCTTCATGTGACACACAGCTTCTGCCGTGCTCTTTATATTCATTTCTCTCGTGTCCCATCGTAAGAGATAGGAGACAAACGCGTTAAAGAAATAAATATGAAACCGACACGAAATATAAGGGAACCTTCTTCATTTGTTTGTGTTCACATCGGTTAACTATGATTCATGTGCTGCATGCTTATGCATCCCAGCACAGCAGTAAAGAGTGCACTTTGTTCTCTGAATTTTACATTTGCATTTTTTGAAGCCAATATCAGCGCTTGTAAGGCATCAAAAGAGACGCGTTGAGTTTAAGGTGAAGTTTTAGGCTCAATGAAACGCTGCATCAGAGATGCTTTACATGTCGTGAGTTAGAGCGACAATGATTTCCTTTCACGCTTGCAGAAAAGAAGGATGTGAATGCTTGGATTTGCCTGGATTTCTGAACAAATTTGTCATAAAATTTGATCTAATCTTCAGAAAAATTACAACGACAAAACAGAAGCTGCTTAATAAGATGTTTCATGTATCGTTTGAGCACACCATAAGAAATAGACTGCGAATCCTGCGGCGAATGACTTCAAAACAGTCCAATCAAAGAGATGCTGTTCACAAATGTTAATGTGAATCATGCCTCAAACAAAAGACATTTACATTTACATTTGGACAGCACAGAGATGCTTTCATTGAAAGAGCTTGCGGTGCACATTTTAATCATTTTTTGGTGTGTGTGTGTGTGTGTGTGTGTTCCCTTCAAAACTGAAGATCACTTAAGCTTAATGTTGACTTGCGTAATGATGGAAAGTGTTACAGAAGCACCTCTGCAGTAATATATATATATATATTCACATTAAGACCAACCCAGTCTTATGAGATGTGATCATTTGGACAACATGGAGGAGAATATACAGCAAATTGTGCAGCAGCTAAAGCTCAATGGACGTTAAGCTTCCCAAACACAGGAATAAATCAGTCCTGACCTGTTCGCACCAAACATACGAGAACGATTCTGAGTTTAAACCGGTTTGTAAAGAGAAATGCTTCAAAATCCAGCATTACATCAGACATCTGGTGGAGGTTATTGCTGCCAAAGAAGGATCAGGCTGTTATTAAATTAAAGTTATTAAGGGTTCACATATTTTTTTCCACCCTGAGCTGTGACGATTTCCACAATGTGTTCAACACAGACTTGAAAACAGCATTTATGAATTAATTTATTTTTTTATTTTTTTGCTTATTCATGGTTGTGACTGAGCTGAAGATCGTATCATTAGCACTAGCAATCTTTTCTGGTTTGTTTTGAAACCATTAAAGAAGAAAATTTGGTTT
Organism: Labeo rohita; assembly: GCF_022985175.1. Taxonomy (NCBI): domain Eukaryota; kingdom Metazoa; phylum Chordata; class Actinopteri; order Cypriniformes; family Cyprinidae; genus Labeo; species Labeo rohita. The sequence continues at coordinate 27,739,207 of NC_066880.1, read as the reverse complement.
TCTCCTCAGATTGCTTTTTTATTGATTGTGGATATCATCTGAGGAGATTAGACTAAAGGCTGTGATTCTTCAGACATGCGGGAGTTTTTGTGTCACAGACATTGGCAGCTGTCCATGATTAAATGAATGCTAAATTGGTGAAGGCAATTAATCAAGCTGGTCACGATGCAGCTGATTATACAGTGTCAGGACTGCTGTCAAATCAATGTTAAAGAGTTCACTAGGGTATGGCAGTTTCTATTATCTTAAACTCTTGCTTTATTATCCTAAGAAACTTTTTTGTCTCTCACAAGCAACTAAATTATGACTTGCTTTATGACACTGAATAGTTAGCAGGGCTTTCAAGACCAACTAACAGTTACCAGCAGCAGATCTGGGTAGTAACTGATTACATGTAATCCGGAGTACGTAGTCAGATCCAAAAAATTTAAATCTTGTAATTAGATTACATAACATTTAAAAAATGTATTTATTATTTAAAGACATTATTTTAAAATGCCTTATTTTAATTTAACATTTTTTGTCATTTAAAGGAGATGTTCATGTCTTTCTTTCTTCAGCCGTAAAGAAATTATGTTTTTTTGAGGAAAACATTTCAGGATCTTTCTCCATATAACGGACTGGTATTTTGCCCCGATTTTGAACTTCCAAAATGCAGTTTAAATGCAGCTTCAAACGATCCCAAATGCGGTTGTAAATGATCCCAGCCAAGGAAGAGGGGTCTTATCTAGCGAAACGATTGGTTATTTTCATTTAAAAAATACATGCAAAGAAGATCAAACACCCTTAACAAAAAAGGTAAAACAGCAATATAGGATGATTTTGAAGTTGAAGGAGAACATGAGATGGTAATTTTTCAACATACCCTAACTGTCATGAACGGAACAAAAACAGTTCAGGCAGAGTAAGACAAAATGAGCGTTTGACATTAAAAAGTATAGAAACTATTAATTTTATGAAAATAACCGATCGTTTTGCTAGAAAATAACCTTCTTCCTCAGCTGGGATCGTTTACAAACGCATTTGGGATCGTTTGAAGCAGCATTTAAACACCACAGGGCACTATAGAAGTCCACAATATGGAAAAAAATCCTGAAATGTTTTCTTCAGAAAACATAATTTCTTTACGACTGAAGAAAGAACGACATGAACATCTTGGATGACAAGGGGTGAGTACATTACCTGTAAATTTTTGTTCTGGAAGTGGACTTCTCCTTTAATTAATTATTAGCTTTCAAACCCCTTGCAATTCCTTTACAAACCACAGTTTGGGAAACCCTGATCATGTTTATGCACGTCACATTGTTAACAACGAATGAAATGTATTTTCTTGTTTTGTTTTGTTTGTTTGTTTTTTTTACTTTTTTCTATTAAATGGTACAAGATTAAACTATTTAAATCAATCTGATAAACGTGTTAGGGCAAAAATAATCTAAAAGTAATCTGATTATCCCATTACCTAAAATGTGTAATGTAATGGATTAAGTTGCTAATTACAATTTTGTCATGTAATTTAAAATCAGTATCGGACTACAATTGGTAACTAATCTACTCCGCTTTGGTTATCAAAATGTAAGGAGTCATATTTTTTTTCAATTTAAATTAGACCAGTCTATGTTTTATGCAATCGGTTTAAAATATTATGACCAGTCTTAAAAAAAAAAAAAAAATAGACGACTAGAAGTATTTTATGCAAACAGATCGCAATGACTTTAATTTTATAGCCTGAACATCCTGTTCCATGGAGAAAAAAAAAAAATACTCATGAGGTAACAACATGAGGGTGAAAGTTGTCATTTGTTGTTTATCTATCCACCTTTTTCCTGAACGCCAAAATCTCGCCCGACCGGAACGATGCTTTGCATTTCCAGTCTCTGGTGTGAATCAATATTTTTCCTGAGCCAACATGTTAATCCAAAGCCAACAGAAGGCAAGCCTGCAACCTTCAACCTTTAAAAAAAGTGTAATAGCTAAAGCTAACGCTTCCGGTTTGGGAAAGGATCAGAGGCCGTTTCTTTGAATGTCAATGGAGGAGATGCTTCACTATGCTGAATAAACAGCTTTTTAGAAGAAACAGTTTATCGTTTAATGAATCGACCACCTATCGGCTAATTTTCAACATGTTTTACACTAAACAACATTTTTGAATTGAACTATTTTTAGAGTTTACACTGAAAAAAATTGCAGTTTTATAAGAGGTCACTAACTTTTTGCAACAGGTGGGATTCAGTTTACGGCACTTCCCATTTATTACAACTGAAACGGCGATTGAGTGTCGCACAACTCTAGTAAGAAAATCTGGTTAATTTTATGGTTTTAAAAAGCACATGGCACCATAGTCTTTTTGCAGTACATCACCTGTCACAGCTTAATGAGTGTGTACTGTAGATGACATGAAACGATGCAAGGTTAGCTGCAATGAAAACAGATGAGCACACATATTCTACATACAACTACGGATCGGGGCGAAGTTTGTGGGATTTTGTCCGCAAAATCATAAGAGCACACGTTACTTTAACGCTTTATTATTTTAGTGTTTTAACTTAAAAGCGCTGCAAGCCATGGTTGATTTCTTTTGTCATCGGACATGGACAGATTTGTTGTTATGCAAAACAAATACTTTACAGGGGTTCCTTAAACTTATTGCTGTTGTGGCAGACCACAAAAGCACAGCTTAACTCTGTGGACATTTTTATATTTAGTTACTGAAAAGTTTGTTTTAACATGGATTCCTATCTAGACCGGAACACAAGAACACCGGAACGGAAGTTAGAAACCATCATGGCGGCGCTCATCCGTTACTCAGGAAAAGGGTGGATACATTTAAAAAGCGATCATTTTATTTATAGACTACAGTAATATGTAATGTGCATTTCTTTTCTAGGAAGAAGATCAGGGAAAGTGCAGGTCTGTCCCATGGTGACTCAGACTCATGTAAGTTACAGTGAGAGTCTGCGTACAAACGTGAGCATCTAAACCCGAACGCAGTCCCGTCCCGCCCCGCTCCTCCCCGCAGTCACGGCCACCGTTCGCACCTGACAATTCATATTTCACATCACAGAGGGGATGTTTGCGCCGGCGGGTACACGCGGTGGGCAAAGTGTCAGGCTACAGCAGAAATCTATCAAAGACTCCTGCTCAGAATGTAAAGGAAGCTTTAATCATTTCCATGGGAAATGCTGGTTGCTAGGCTACAGGTCAGTCTTGAGAAATGACTTAGGAGAGAGCCGGCGATGGCGCAGTATATGTAATATTAAAGCAGGCTGTATGCTAATTTGCAGAGAATCGCAGCATTGCTTCACTTTGGCTTTCTGAAATATGGTAATTTGAGACAAGAGCAAACTGTAAACTTAATGGAAGCGCTTGGAGCCACTTCTTTTTCTTTAAAAGCTTTTGAAATGCACCGTTGCCTGTATTATTCACAAGTACCGTGCGGAATATGAAGATTTATGTGGCGTATTCAACCCTTATGAGAGTCCTTAAGAGAATGATGGAACGTATTTTCAGTGTATTGTACGGGCACAAAGGCTAAACTGTCAGTTTTTAATACAAAAGATGCCTTTTTCAGAAGCGTGTTCCCATCTACTGCGGTTAAAACGCCGTCTCGTCTCTGCGCTCGGCCGTTCTGACAGACAGACGGTAAATAATTAACGAATTATGTTCCAAATTCATACAAGGGAGAGCCTGCCTTCTACCTCGACCTGACCGGGATAAAATTTTTAGTACGAAACATTGCGTTTTGGCTGAACAAGACATTGCTCTCAGAAGTGGAGACCTAGAGGGCTTTTCATTATTTTATATGGGACCGATGTTTTAGTCAGCAGCCATTTGCACAGCGGAAGCTTTCGCTCGCCTCGTGCTTCTGCTTTTACGTCAACCAATCTGCTACACGGACTCCATTTAAGTGTCATATTTTCATCTAAATGCTGATAGGGAAGACGTGGTAGGGGGGAGAGGTAGGAACCGAGAGGCTGTCTCACTCCTAAAGCTTTTGCAAATAAGGAATGTAAATGCAAAAGGCTTTGTTTGTGTGTGAGAATTGCATTTTCACCCCTCAAGTTCAATGAATTTAAAGGAGGTTTCGGCAGCTCCGGCTGGTACTCGAGCAGCGGGTATTAATTCACGTGTCCAAAAAATAAATAAAATAACCCGATATATCACCTAGTTGCTGAAGCATATTTGGTTGGTTAGTTTTCAGATACATTGGCTTTTTCTGCCTCTGCATGAGAGCTCTACAGGGAGGACGTGGCGATTTGTCGTGCCGCTCTGATTTCTAGGTGTAATGTAATTGCATTTCTTTTCCTCTCAGACTATTTTACACAAGTGTTCCTGAAGTTAAACCGTAACATGACTTACAAATATACCAAAAACCATTTAAAAATGAATCGCTGCTTTCCTGAAACTTTCAGGCAAGGTTGTCTATAGCAAATCCCTAAAGAGAAAGCTGCTGAACTCGACCCTGTTCATGCGGTTCCATACCCATGTGACTTTAGCTGTTTCTCAAAGGCTGATGTGCCCTCTACAGCTCGTATTTGTCAGACATATACATATTTTTTTGTAATTGTATGTTTTTTTTTTTTAATGATGCAAAAGAACATTTTGTTCACAAATTGGCTACTTCTCTCATGAGCTATAATGAGCATGTTTCATAAATCATATAATAGTGTGCAATATTGTGCAAGAGCCAATTATTGATTTTTATGGTGCTTTTTTTGTCATTTTCTCCTCACTTTCATGAGATGTGGCCAGATTATTCTACAACAATTCTCCTTTTATGCTTCACAGTTTAAAGTCATACAGGCTTTATATGTGGTTAAAAACCACAAATTTCTATATTCTGCAAAACAAGTCACGACACTTCTGGTTCAGGGGCTTCGTTTATAAAACGTACATGTGCACACATTTGATCTTAGCGCGTGCATATGCTAAAATCCACGCTGACGTTCAGATTTGGAAGGGCATCAGTTATGATCATCTCTGAAGGCAACTCGAGTGAAACAGCTACATATTTTAGGAAGCACACAGAAAAGACCTGGGCTTCATCTCGTTTATAAAATATAAAGTCGAAACCATCCTACATTTGATCTTACGACCATTTCTCAAATGCATTTAACACTCTATCAGATGTGAAATTTATCAGTTGCACATAATCTTAAAATTGTGTGCAGCTGAATGGTTTCAGATCACTGCTTTGTCAATGGCGCCTAATGACAAAACTATAACATAGGGTGACCATACGTCCGCTTTTTCCCAGACATGCCTAAAATGTCCAGGTTTTGGCTTTGTTTTCCTATTGATTTGTTACGTATACGTTATATATGTGTGTATTTGCATTGCTTTGACTGTTCTCTGTAGGGCGTATGGTCACCTTATGTTATAGTTTAGTGATATTAATTAGGCGGCATTGACATGGCAGTGATCTGCAACCATTCAGCTGTGCACAATTTTAGGATTATGTGCGACTGATAAATTTCACATCTGACAGAGAGTCATATGCATTTGAAAAATGGTCGTAAGATCATATGTAGGATGGTTTCAACTCGACATTTTATAAATGAGATGAGGCCCAGGTCTTTTCTGTCTGCTTCCTAAAATATGTAGCTGTTTCACTCGAGTTGCCTTCAAAGATGATCATAACCGATGCCCTTCACATATCCAGACTATCTAAATGTTTTTTTTCTTTTTTTTCTTCTTCTTCTTGATAACATTTGGTATTAAAATTGAACAAAATGGCAACAGTAAAAACAACTAGCTAGGTTAGCTGACTCCCTTAAAAATCCATAGATACTGGCATCAGTTCACACTACTGTTGAAGTGGATGCAATAAAACCTATTTTCCGGTTTAGTCAGCTGACATTTGACATATACCCAGTGCTGGGTAAATTTCTTACAAATTGTAGTCTTATTAATAAATAAATAATTAAAAAATAATAATAATAATTTTAAAATATCAGTGGTCAAAATAAAACACTCACTAAACAAAATAAAATTTTTTTTGAAAATGTTGAAAATCAAGTGGTCAAATGTTGTGCGGTGTCTCAATTTTCTGTGTAATTAGAGCCACCTGATTTGTGACTGGTAATTGTGTGAATGTCTACAAAGACTTTCTGAATATATATAAATGGCAACCAATTTAGCAAGGAAAATTTAAAAGATGAAAAATAAGAATTAGGGATAACCAATAAATTATGCATAATTTATTGCTTTTGTGTGAATAATATCTAATTATATAATCAATAAAAAGTAACTGTATTCTGACTACGAGTATTCTAAAATATAATATAATCTAATTACAACAACTTAGTTTCGGAATCAGATTATGTAATCCATAGGCCTGTCACAATAATCAATATATCGACTTATCACACAATTTATGTACATAACCTCAATATTTGTTTTGTTGCCACAATATATTGTCCATTATATTTACATAATTAATGTCACCATGTTTTTTTGCATTTCACTTGCGCCTGTGTGTTTTGCAGCTTCTCGTATATAATGTGTTGTAGTCATGAGGTGCTCGTTCGAATTTTAAAAATGCTTTTACAAAAAGAGTTTTATGTTTTTTAGGCCTTTTTTAGAATCTGTGCCTTTGTGCATACAGACATCTGACTGCTAAGTAAGGACTGTGTTTTCAGCAATAGTGTGCACCCTTGATTTACAAAGAACAGAAAGTCAGGAAAAAATCTGTAGATGGAAAAATCTCCATACGTCTTGCATGATTATGCTGTTATATTATGATTATATATTCAGTGGCATAAAACTGTCTTAAAATGACAATAATATTGTTTATTGCAATTATTTCTGGAACAATGTATGGCACAACAAAAGTTGTTATCGTGACAGGCAGATTACATGTAATCAGTTACTATATCCACCTTATCTTTCCCGTAAGAACGTAAAATTAAATGTGTAATTTGTACGTTTAATGTGTCTGGCTTCCGGTCTCATTGGTGTCCAGCTATTTTTAGCTGTACAAAACAACTTGCTTTGCTGCTTGATATTGCAAACTGGTGTGTCTTACCATATGTATTATCTTAATTATGAACGGAAATCTTACATTTCCAGAAAACATTGTATTGTATTTTGGGGTGAAATAACCCTTTAAATATGCACAGCCTTTCCAAAGAGCCATTTTCTTTTTTTCTGAGTTCTTGGTTTATTTGATTCTCTGAATTTAGCTGTTTTCTATATCATGGACCATTAGACTGGAGCTCTTTCACATATTTCAGTGTTTTTCTGAAGCACATGAACCTTTTTTTCACATTCATTTTCATGTTTAGAAAAATAAGGACGGTTTATTTGAAGCTACTACAACAAGCATAATATACTCATTTGTCTTGCGAGTCACTGCAACACAGTCTACAGCCAGATATCAACAGTTGTCATTTTTTTTCAACAACATTCGCCCGTTTCCCATTCTACAAACACGTTTGAAAGGACACACATACAGTATCATATTACTTTAAATGGTCCAACACTGGGTTAGTGGGTTGTCTATAGTTCTGAAGTCTTGAATCTCTAAAAATCAAACTACAATAATACAACTGCCAACCAGAACAGACTTGTCCATTTACTGTGGCTAAAAGAGCTTATTTACAATCATCTTTGCAAAATAATGAATGGCCATTAACTGAAGAACAAACTGATATGTGCTAGCCATCACCAACCGAATGAATGAACAGAACAGAACGAAACGCAACTTTTACTTGATTGTGCTTTTTAACCCACAAAACCACTTCGTCGTTGAAATGGAGCGTTTTCGTAGAGGCACCAAAAGAAGTGCGCGAACATCATAAGAATTTCTAAAGCTATTGACTAGGACCGGAAGTACAAACAGTATTTGTATTTATATATATATATATATATATGTATGTATATATAAATTTATACAGTTCTGTTCCATGTCCGTACCTTTTATTGTACGTTCTTTCTTCTGACGCTCTCTGCGAGTTCCCATGCAAAGCCCTTACGAACGCAGAATCTGGCAGAGTCCTTTCTTATTAGTGATCAACAAACACATGATAAATGAATGGATATGCACACAGAATCGTCTCAGTATTGACTCTAGAGTAGCTGGTGCTGGGTCAGTCACTGAAGAACTGCTGGAAAGGATCGGATCGAGTCTAGACTGGCTCTTGTACGCTTCTGTTCTTGCTTGGGCTTGTGGCTCAACCGTCCGTGAGTTCGCGAGCGGTTAAACAGTCACTTCGGTCTTGCTCCCTGTGCGGTAGTGATGGTGATGCTGCTGCTGCTGCTGCGGGACGTAGTGCAGCTGCTCCACCGTTTGCGTGCGGCGTGAGGCGAAGGCCTGCCTCTTGGAGGCCGTCTGGTTCATGGTCGCAGTGTTCTGCGGGGGCGTGTTGTTTGAGGCACTGGGATGGGAGTGCATTTTTGTCATCTTATAGCGGTCCAGGATGGGCGTGGTGGGCATGAACACGTCCGTGTGGGATATGGCTCTGGACATGGACTTGTCGCTGTGGAACCCGGAGCGCTTGATGGACATCATCTTGTCGGGAGAGATCAACGGATCCTGGGAGTGAAGGCGGTCCTGCGAGTAGAGGCGGTCTTGGGAGTAGAGGCGTTCCTGGGAATGCAGGCGTTCCTGAGAGTGAAGGCGTTCCTGCGACATCAAGCGGTCCTGCATGTGGATGCGGTCTTGGGAGTAGTGGCGGTCCTGCGAGTGCAGCCGGTCTTGAGAGATGAGGCGCTCGTGGGAGCGCAGGCGCTCGGCCGACAGGAGCTGCTCATCGGAGAGGATGCGTCCGCCGTATGGGGAGATGCCATAGGGGGACACCGGGTAGTCGTTGCCGTTGCTGCGCTCGGGGGACAGTACCCGGTCCTGGGACATGGCCCTCTGAACTCTGCGGGGGCGCTGGCGAGGCGCTTGCTGCTGTTGCTGCTGCTGTTGTTGGGCCTGCTGCTGCTGGCTGCTCTGGGACTCCTGGTTCATCTTGATCATGTGCAAGGGAAGAGTTCCTCGTGCCGCTAGGTCTGGAAGATGCCTCTTTCTGCTGTAGTAGTCATCAACGTCCTTATCCGCTGTGTAAAAGCACAAGCAGTGTAAGTTTCAGAACATTTAAGTCAACATGAAATCATAAGTTAGTTGCTGGTCAAACTGCCTTTGTCTATCAAACGACTGACTTTTCGGCTGACTCTTTAACCACCTGGGTTCTGTTCTGACATGTGGAGACTTTGTTAATGCATCGTCAATGGATTAAACCAGGGATAGGCAACGTCCGTCCTGGAGTGCTGATGTCCTACAGAGTTTAGATCCAGTCCTGAAAAAAACCTCCCCTGGCTGTAGCCAATTGGACTGTAAATAGTTCAATCCAAAAGTATTGTTTAGTGTAAAACATGTTGACAATTAGCTGATAGGCAGTCGATTCATTAAACGATAAGCTGTATATTCAGCATAGTAAATCCTCTCCTCCAGTGACATCCATTCAAAGAAAACGGCCTCTGGTCTTCTTTCCCAAACTGGAAGCGCTAACTTTAGCCATCATGCTTTTCTGGCTAAAGGTTGCAGGCTTGCCGTCTATTGGCTTTGGCCTTAGTGATCCTGAAGACTTTGATTAGCTTGTTCAAGTGTGTTTTATTAGGGTTGGAGCCAAACTTTGCAGGACAGCAGCACTCCAGGACCGGTGTTGCCTATCCCTGGATTAAACTGAGTCCCATACAACTTTTTTTTGTTACACTTTGTATGCCAGATAGCAGTCAGAGTATTAGTAGACTGTCTGCTTCATATCTGCTAACACTATTTTAATAGATATTCTACTGACTAGAAGGAACTTTGCAAGTACATGTCAACTTATTCTTCTAACCCTAACCTAACAGTTGACTAAGGAGAATTAGTTGACATGTAATTGCGAAGCTACGTATAGTTAGTAAAATGTCTGAAGTGGATTATTGAAATAGAGTGTAACCCTTTTTTCTTGTTGAACATTCTTTTTTGCTTGGAACTGCATCAGATAGTGGAAGTAAAATGGTTGCGTATGCCACTGACAGATGTGACAGAAGATACTTTAAACACAAGAGACTGTCTTTTGTCTACAATATTCATCACAGCATGGAAGCTTCAGGACACAAACACGTTCAGGACAGTCCGGGCAGCCAGCGACTGTACTGTAACGAACTGCGTGATTGGAACTGGAAATAATGAAATTATCCTCTGCTCGGAGGTGTAATGAATACATTCTGGGAGAGCTGATGTCCTTGAGATCTCAGTTACACTTGATAGATTTCTCCGCACATTTAGAGGCCGAGTAATATCGAAGTGAATGCAATAAAGGAGTGTATCAAACAAAATTACAGCCACAAATCTTTCTATAAGTGAGAATTAATCGAATAACTGGGATGAGAGTTTTGTGAAAAATAAAAAAAAACAGCACAATAATTCACAGCCCGAGGTAGTGGCAGTCATATTTGTGGGACATCTAAAACAGCGTCTCTTGAGGGGATTAGATTCAGTTTGTTGGGAGATAAAAGAGCTAAATAACACCATTTATCTCACGCTCGGCGAAAGGACGAACACTCCGTTATTTGGGGAAATTAATGGCACATAATCTGTTTATGGCGATTACAGATTAAATTAATCTTTCTTCATAAAGGAGTCTCCTTTTGAAGGTTTGTGGATATTAGCACAATAAACATCAGGAGAAGGAGGAGGATGCTGGAGATTATTAACAGGACTCTACCGTGCAGAAACGCCACAGCGCTCAGCTCTTGCCTGCTGGCTGCATCCAACACGATCTGTCAGTGCAAAACGCCACTGAAGCTCCAAAAGAAACAGCTAAGCCTTTCGGCTACACCCTACAACAAATAACTTGCTTCAGAGGCATATCTGAGCTTCGATGGAGGCGCTGCCGCAGGACAATTTTAAGGAGGGTCTGCTGCCATGAATAGTTTAGTGTATGACTGCATGTTTTCGCTGGTGGAGGCTCGGCGGACGCGAAAGAATTGCAGATGAGCGGGGCTGTCAATTTCCCCAGCCTCGGCTGGGTTCAGGGCCAGGAGTGATCTGGGGCGTTCTTTATGCAATTACACAAGCCTCAGGGGAATTTACTCTTCACTTAGGGAATATAATGAGCTGAGACCTTATTACACAGCAAAAGAACCTGCCACTAACTGAATCAATACGATGGGGCTAAGGCCACGAGAAAGCTTTACTCAGTGATATCAGATTCAGATCGAATCTGCCTGTTGTGGAAGCATACTAACAGTCCTGATGAGATAAAATGAAGGCTCTGATCTCGGCGGTGAACCGCGAGCGCCGGCGTACGAGACGCCCCCGCAGCCCCCGTTACGTCACGCTTACAGTGATTTTACTCTGCGTATAGAAGTAAATGTATACAGTGTGTTTACAAAGATAGCTGCATAAGTGCATTCACACAGGCGTCACAATCGCAGAAAACAATGCATCACGGTCGAATGTTGATTGCTGATTAGCTTGCACAGCGGACAGAAAATAAGACACGCTGATTGACATGATGGAGTGACGAAGACGCCGCAGGAGCAGCTTCTGTCACTCCGACTGCTTTCCTGGGATCTGAAGGAGCCTTGTTCTTCAGTCACATTGATAAAATGCTAAATCTCCCATATTAACAACTAGTTGCAGATCAGATTTACGCTTTCTGAATTTTATAAATCTAGAAAAATCCACAGAAAATATGATATGCAATAATTGAATTAGCAATGTATTCAGGGTTCTTGATCCAGATTATATATACTTTTTATTATGACTACTAATTTATGTTCGTTCATGATACATTATTCTTAATTTATTAAAACTCTAAAACTCTAAATTAAAAGAGCAGATCATATGGGTTTTCAAAAAATATATATTTTGCAGTTTGTAACATAGCTATCCTTCAATGTAATTAGTTTGCAAAGTTATTAATCAAAAAAGTGCATGATAAATAATTGTCTCTCAAAAGAAAGAGTCGACTCTGAGCTGTCTTAACGAGTCGTCATATTTTCAAATCTTCTGCCTGTTAGGGATATACGTCACTAGGTAACACAGACACTTCCGTTAGTTAGTGTGTTTACATCATGTCGAGAATTTTTTTTTTCCAAAAAGTTTCAACATAAAATAATTCGTTAACCCGCTGCCTTAATTTTTAGTCAACTTGAAATTTTAAGTTACTCAATGTTAATTTAAGTGACAACTGGAATATTTTAGTTGATTAAACTAAAAATTTTAAGGAAGTCGGGTAACAAATTATTGTAAGTTGAAACAACTTTTTATTTTATTTTTTTTTTTACAGTGTGTGTTCTGCACTGTGAAAGCAAGTTTCTTTAGTTTTTATTGGCAAAAGATGATGATGTGAAGAATCAGTGGTTAATTTTTTATTTTTTTTCCCCCACAATACCACAGCAAAACAATTCGTAGCACATACAAAGTTTAAACTTGCCACTGGGAAATGTCCTGATTAAGTCATACTTGCGATGGAGTTTCCGGCTAAGCGACTGCATCGGAATCGATCCCATTTTTTTAACCTTATAACATTTTGGTTTACAAGTAACCCTCCGGAGCAAAAAAAATTATTATGGTAATGGGCATTTCGTTTCCAACACAGAGTGTATACTGAAGGACCAATCACAAAAGACTTGGCCAGCTGACCAATCAGAGCAGAGTAGGCTTATGGAAGGGAGGGATTTACAGACCTTGAGCTCAGAATTGCTTCGGACGAACTGTTTCGAAATCATTGAAAAATGATTCTATTATTATATGTATAATCTGAGAAAATTAAAGATGTTTTCTGACCTTAGATGTATTTAAACCTGTTGTAGGGGACTCCAATATAATATTAGGACACTTATCATACATATCAAACATATGACCTGCTCTGGACACTGTAAAAAAAATTAAAATAAAATAAACAATTAAAAAAAAAGTTGTTTCAACTTAAGTTAAGTAAGTGTTCATGCTGCCTTAAAATTTTAAGTTTACTCAACTCAAATATCCATGTTTTCATGTAGTACAACTTAACATTTCATGTTGACTAAACTTAAAATTTAAGGCAGCACAAGCACTTACTTTTTTTTTAAAAGTTGAAACGTTTTTTTTAAGTATTTTTTTTTTTTTTTACAGTGTAGAAATTAACCTACAATTGAACCTAAAAATTAATGAATGCTGTGAGTGTTGTATATAACTTTAACTGAGACCTTATTTCATAATCACAACTAATGTTAACTAAATGAATACTTATTTTGAATTATTACTTTATAGTAAGTATCTTACATAAGCATTTTTTTTTGTATTGGCAACTCTACATCTCACAATTGGGACTTTATTTTTCTATGTGGTTAATGTTAACAAACTAAACCTTATTTAAAAGTTTAGCTGAAAATGAAACAAACAGAACAATATTTGCTAAGGGTAAACTGTCAGCAATCACGTGCACATGACATCCCGGTTCTGTGCTGCGTCACTGGCCCCTAAAGAAAGATCATGCTTAGCAGAGCTGAGGACATACTTAGTCTCTTGAGCGAGGAGTATTTGTTGAGGTCAGCTTTCACGGCAGATTCGTAGGACGGGGGGAGGTGGGAGAGGCTCTGGAAGGAGCGCGAGAAGGACAGATCGTATGGCTCGGTCTGTGAGGTGAGGATACTGTTCATCCGGGTGCTCTCTGCGGGCAAGACAAAACAAACCATCCAATCTTTAACTGGGCAAAGTCAAAATCACAAATGCAAACATGTCCACTGTCAAACGGAGGCTCTGTTTTCAGGTTTTCTGCACACATTTGACATGTTGGAAGACATTACTGTGAGGAGGGATGATTGGGGGGACGTCTATACTGGGATTTAGTGACTATAAAAAGACCAGAGTCGCAGTGCCACGGTGACCAATGGCATTCGATCGGCCGTCTCATTGATAACGGAGCGGTTTGGGTGACTGATGTGATGTGATGTGTGTGCGGCGGCCCCTGCGTGCCCGTCACGCCAGTCTGAGTCTGGGCAGGATGAGGATCAAGCCCTGGTTAAAAATAGGGCAGCGACTAGCGCAGCAGAACGGGCCGGGACGCAACAACCCTCCAGGGAGCCGGTGGGACGCACGCTCGGTGGGTGAACGGGACGGGACGGGACGGGTGGGGGAGATACGAAGGACGAGCAATGTTTACACAACAGCATTTTGCACTCGCTCAGCTCATGCCATGGGGTTCAGCTGTTTGTGGTGTGTGAAGTGGAAAACATTCATCTTCATTGGAGGGAGAAGGAGGAGGAGGAAGAGGAAAGATAGAGAATCAATGATGTTGAAGATAACTTACCATGCCTTAGAGATCTGTGAGCTGGTCAATTCAAGGGAAAAAGAACGCAGTTCAATAACAGCACTATGTGGAGAGAGCAGATGAAATTGAGTTGGGGACGGGCTGCTTTGTTTTCTCGTGCTCTTGTCATGATGAAGCATTGTGAAATGGCAGTTTGAGCTGGGTCTTTCGTCAGAGTGACTATTTGCACCAGCTGTAGAGAACAGTGTTCACACAACGTGACGGGTCTCACAGCAACAGTGTGGTGAAATCAGACAAACTACGAGAACATGTGATGTGGATGTTAGAGACTTGTGGAGACCTGTGTGCGGTACTGGTGTTCACAGGCGAGCCCTATTTAAAACCGGCTTCATTTTCTGCATACAGATGTCATTCTGTCCACCAGAAACACTCTAGGATCCAGAGTGGGCTTTTGGGCAGTTAATGAAAACCGACATTTTTTTTTTTTTTTTTTTGTATTATTATATAATCGTACTAACAGTGGCCTGGGCATTGTGTTGTTTTTTTTGTTATGAAATCATTCTTTGTTGTTTAATAAAACATATTTTCATAATTCAGGTTGTCCTACAATGCAAGGTCATCACAAAATTGATGCATTTCCAAAATGTTTGGAGAGCACTGTATATTTAGAAAGTTTGTATATTAAAACTCAGAGGTTGCGTTAACCGAAAATTTTCCGTCATTGACGGAATTTTTTTATCAGTGACAGGAAAATCTGAAGGCCGATTGTCATTTTGAAAGATTACACTGAGGGTGATCTATTTTAAATTTTAGCTGTAATTCCCACCTCTGTCCAGTTGGTGGCGATGCGCTCCAGTGTAACAGCGGAGCACTGGATCCAGAACAAAAACGAAACTGTCACAAATGTTTTCCTGTTTTTGATTACGCACAGGCGAGTACACAGAAGCTACAACGATCTATCACGCCACATCAAAGAGCGCCAAAATGGTATTTATTGCTTGAATTTCCTAATAAAATGGACAGAATTTGAAATCTGAAACTATGTTTTATATCAAAAGTAACACAAAGCCTAGACTATTGCTATTTATTGGAAGGAAGACAATCTTTTCATTCATCAACTGACAACAGCATAGACCAAAAAGATCAATTGTGATTTAAGAATCATTACTGGTTCATTAAAATGAGAATCTATTAAAATCGAAAAATCGATTTTTGTTTTGTTTACCCAGCCCTAGTGAATTTTTTTTTTTTAAACACTGCGCTGTCGTCCTTTAGGTTCATGATTAAAAATAAAAATGTGAACAAAAAATCAATTAAATGTGTTATTCTATATAAAATATAAAAATTAAAATGACGGGTAATAATAGATTATAACAGAGTTTTTACGCCCCGTCCGTCAAAATGACTGACAATGTTAAAGTCTAGTGCAACCTCTGATTAAAACATATACACTACCATTTAAATTCTTATCTTCTGCTCACCAAGGCTGCATTTATTTGATCAAAAATACAGTGAAATATTATTATAATTTAAAATAACTGTTTTCTATATGAATATATTGCAAAATGTAATTTATTCCTGTAATCAAAGATAAATTTTCAGCATCATTACTCATCTTTAGTGTCACATGATCCATCAGAAATCATTCAGATATGCTGATTTACTGCTCAATAAATATTTCTAATTATTATCAATTTTGAAAACAGCTGTCATGCCAAATATCTTTGTGGAAACTGTGATGCATTTTATTTTTTAGGATTCTTTGATGAATAGAACGTTCAAAAGAACAGCATTTGTTTGAAACAGGAATCTCTTGTAACATTCTAAATGTCTTTACTGTCACTTTTGATCAATTTAATGCATCTTTGATGAACGAAACGGTTAAATCCTTAATTTTGACCTTTCTCACAAATGTAATTTAGTGTAATTAAAAATGATTTTTTTGATATTTCTAACTTGCTGTTTCACAAGGAAATATTTTTACTCTAAAGCAGAAACAGGGTTCCATATGCAGGTATGTATAATACGTATTTATGTATGTGTGTGCGCATATTTGAATGTGCGTGTTGTTGTTAAATATTAATAGCATAAGTTGCTAGACAAACTGCAAATAGTATACAGGCTTGTATAATATTGATCTCCACTGAGACGCTAAAAGGTTTGACAAAAGTTGACTGCAGGTTGCGCTGACTAATGCTACTGTATAAGCATATGACATTATAAATCACAGCAATATGGGAAGAGTATCTCTTTTCATTCAGTGAATTAGCTGCTCTGTGTGAATGCAATAACAGGCTTTGTCATAAAAACACAGATCCATTGGGGAGTCTTTGAAGCTTGTTGGGTGGGAAAGCGATCCATCTTTAGACTCCCATACTCCACCAACCCAAGCCAGACTTGAGTGCTTCACCAAAGGCAGGGATTTAATCGGCGCTAACAAGCTGAGCCGCTTCTGCTCACTAGCGAGAAGCTTTCCAGCCGCACATTACAGAAACATCAGCTGGAAGATTTAAAAACAGCCTGAGCCTTGCTCTCTTCAGTAATACATTCTGGGGACAGACGATGATAGGTTTAAATGGATGGTGTCCTCTGAACACAGACGCCATAGTGCTTTGAAGAATTGGGCATGGAGAGCTGTAAAGGTTTCATTTCAGGTCACGGAAATATAACGTGAGGCTGCAGGTGTCAGACTTATAAGCTTTGACATGTCAGGAGAGCGCAGTAATTCACTGCATGTCTGGCTTTAAATTGCGTCCTCTTCAAGACCACTGACTCAAATCAAGATCCTCGGTTTGTTTCATGGCAGCCATGATGATGAAAATGGACAGCACCATTGATCTGTTCAAAGAACCAGCTGATCTTGTAGGCATGCGAACACAAATAATCAGTGAAAAGCACTCATACCCTGTGAAATGGTGTTGTTAAATGAGGAATATGGTTCTTACCATTTTTAGGCGTTCGAGTTGGGCTACTGAGACCAAGATGGTTGTAATTATGTTGATGGGCTCCTGCAGAAAAAGCAATGACAAGTCTGATTTGGTTGCAAAGTAAAGGCAAGCATGATCGATTCTAATCCAGAGCGGGATCGCTCCAATGGGAGAAATGGCCTTTGGCAAAAAGGGAAGCACATTAATAGCAAGATAAGCATTGCAACATGCACTACATGGCCAAAAGTGTGTGGACCACCAATATGCGCTTGTTTTAGATTGCAAGTTTTGGTGCAGAAAAGTCAATCCTTTCCATACCAGAAACACTTTCCATGAGTTGTTATCATGCTGAAATGATAAAGTCTCCTTATGCATGCACGCTATTAATTTGTGTACCGAAAATAGCCAAACCTGTCCATATACATTTGGCTATATAGTGCACATAAAGCACATGACAAAAGAAGCATCAGCAACAAACAACACATGTGCAATCAACACTAGTGGTCCAGCTTTAAGTTACTCTAAATTTAAAATGAACTCAAATGTTTACTCAGAATCACTGAGATGATACTTGAAAACACTAATTATGCATTATCCAATTGTATACTTTCAAATTGGCACTCGAATGACCACTTTTGTTAATCGCTCATGAAGGCACAGTTATTGAATGATGGCCGGCCACAATCTCAGCGATACAATGCTCTATCACTCACCAACAGCTGCAGAAAAGCAAAACCTGTCATTTACTAAATTGGCAGTTGCAGTTGTATGTTGCAGCAATAATTGGAGCGCTGCATATGCCGTGTGCATTAGTTCAGAGTTCATCATCGGCATGTCAATGAAAAGTGTTGCGGTTGCTTCGCCGGTTGACATTTCTATTTGCCCTGCTTTCAGGAGCTCTATTACAGGACTAAAGTTGCTCTGTCATCTGTCATGAAGTCCGTGTGCACGTGTGTGTAGCGCAGCGGGAGGCTGATGCGGTTGGCGGCGGTGGCTCTGTGATGGGCTGAGATGGACCGCGGCATCCACGCGTGAGGACCACGGTGTGCTGAGCGGTGATGAATGGCAGCTATTCTGAGTTGGCAAAGATGGGCTCATGAAGCGCCCGTGATAAATGGATGAATACTAGAGGGAGCACAGCGTCATGCTCGTCTGGATATCTGCTGTTGTGCCTGTTTAAAAATGCATTAGAGTGACTAGTTTAACATCCATTTACATCTGTCATGGTGCTCAGATGAGCGAAGACCCCTGTTTCGATAGAATGGAGTCGATCGTTGCCGTTACTCGATGAGATGGGCATGTTTTTACACAATGACTGCGGTTCCCTGTCTGTTTACTGTAGATTTAGTAACATAGCTTTAGTCTATACCAGGGTTCTTCAACCTTTACAGGCCGACCCAGACTCTTAACCAACCTATGGGAGGAAATTCGGTCTCACTCTGTCCCTGCTTACATCAAAAAATAAGTACAGTGTACCTATTGTTTTCATATTGAATTGCAAAACACTTTTGCTGCTATTGAGGTGGGATACCCGATAAGGTTAGGTACAGGTTTGGTGGTATTTAAGCATTGGTTAAAGTGTAAAAGATAGGTCAACAGTGTAATTCAAAATGTAATTACAGAAATTAATTACAGATGTACAGTTGAGGTCCAAAGTTTTTATAAAGAGGGATCTTAAGAAGGATCATACAAAATGCATGTTAATTTCTACTTAGTACTGACCCGAATAAGATATTTTACATAAAAGACATTTACATATAATCCACGAGAAAATAATAGTTGAATTTAAAAAAAATGCCCCCCGTTCAAAAGTTTACATACGCTTGATTCTTAATACTGTGTTGTTACCTGAATGATCCACAGCTGTTTTTTTTTTTGTTTTTTTTTAGTGATAGTTGTTCATGAGTCCCTTGTTTGTCCTGAACAGTTAAACACAAGGCAGTAAGAGCCGGGGAATGAAACCTTTTGAATTTGAAGATCAGGGTAAATTTAACTTATTTTGTCTTCTGGGAAACATGCAAGTACCTTCTGTATCCTCTGAAGGGCAGTACTAAAAAAAAAATAAGATTAATGTCAACATATTCTTTCTGTTCAAAAGTTTTCATCCCGCCTCTTATTGCGGCGTTTTTTCCTTCTAGAGCATCAGTGAGCATTTGAACATTTTATAATAGTTGCATATGAGTCCCTCAGGTGTCATCAGTGTGAAAAGATGGATCTTAAAATCATACAGTCATTGTTGGAAAGAGTTCAAATATACAAAAATGCTGACAAACCAAAGAATTTGTGGAACCTGATGGATTTTCTAAAGAACAGCGGGCAGTTTAACTGTTCAGGACAAACAAGGGACTCATGAACAACTAAACAACAAATCACAGCTGTGGATCATTTAGGTAACAACAAAGTATTAAGAATCACGTGTATGCAAACCTTTGAACGGGTCATTTTTATAAATACAATTATTATTTTCAAAATAATAAATGTAAACGTCTTTAATGTGAAGTGTCTTATTCAGGTCAGTACTAAATAAAAAATAACATGCAATTTATATGATCCCTTATATTTTGGTAAAATAATTAACATTTTGCAGATTCTGCAAGGTGTCTGTAAACTTTTGACCTGAACTGTAGATGTAAGTACATAGTAGTTAAGGCCACCTATTAAAAATTGGGATTGGAAATCCTAATACACTTCAGGCAAATAATGTTTACTGATAACATAAAAACATCATTACATGTAGAAAATATTGTATATTCTCAAAGAAAATCCTATTCTATGGGTCAAAAAAGTCTCTTCTGCCCACTAAGG
This sequence comes from Labeo rohita, assembly GCF_022985175.1. NCBI lineage: Eukaryota > Metazoa > Chordata > Actinopteri > Cypriniformes > Cyprinidae > Labeo > Labeo rohita. The sequence continues at coordinate 27,719,244 of NC_066880.1, read as the reverse complement.
CTGCATTTATTCACTCAAAAATGATTCCTGTGATGCAGAACTGAATTTTTAACATCGTTACTCCAGTCTTGTGTCACATGATTCTGCCAAAATTATTCTAATATGCTGATTTGTTGCTCAAGAAACATTTCTGATTATTATCAATTTCGGAATCAGTTGTGTGGAATCTGATACATTTTATATATACAGATTTTATTATAATATAAAGTTCAAAAGAACAGCATTTATTTGAATTATAAATGTCTTTACTGCTACTTTTGATGAGTTTAACCCCTTCACTGTCACCCCCCATTTTTGAACATAGACTTTAAAGTACACCAACCAAACTTAAATTGTTATAATTCACAAATGCTTTTGAATGCAGACCTAAAGTTGGTCATTTTTTTAAAGGAGACAATCAGCAGATTATTAAATGAAATCATTAAAAAAAAAAATATATATATATATAAAGATATAGAAGTATAAATTTACTGTAAAGAAAATGTACTGTACATTTTTTTATTTTTATATAAAATAAATCTTATAAAATTAAAGCCTTCTGTTCGTAAATTAATGTATTACTGTTCCTGCATAATTTGTAACAAAAAACAGTGGTAAAATATCTATTAAGTCTTAAGTCTTAAATGTAATATAATAAAGGCGTCCTGCTAGTGGGACGGTGACAGTTAAGAGGGTCCTTGTGTCCTTGACGAATGAAAAGCATTTTTAAAAAATCTGACAGACCACAGTTTTTGTGTGTGTGTGTGTGTGTTGACCCCCTGCAGGACTTTTAACGAACATAAAAAATCCTGTTTCTAAAACAATACATTTCAAAAGGGAAAGTAAGCTTTTCAAAGTTAGCTAAAACCCTGATTTTATTATTTTATACTGTATTTATAGGATCTGAGGCAAGAACTACTGAATTAGTCTGATGATCTCCTCTGTACTGTCTACAACGACTTATTAAAACTGACAAAGTAAAAGTTAAGGAGCGCTTAGGAGGCAAACACGTCCCAAAACGTCTCAGGTCCACTACATTCACAGCAGCACTGATAAAAAGCCAGAGCTCAAAGCGCAGTCTTAAGTTCTAATTAATAAGAAGCATCGTCCAGTTCAATGATCCTGCTTTAATCTGGGGACCAATTAGTTGCTTTTGAGAAGGCGGTTAGTTGAAGTCTGGCTGCGGGCCGGAGGTCTGCGCTCTCTCCAGTCACACTCTCTCTCTCTCCCTCAGCATACGTGCCAATTTAGGCTCGTTCGGCCTGAGTCTCTCAGGTCATTTAGTCAACAAGAAGGGGCTCGAGCCGACTGCTCGTAATGCGTCGCGAGGTTAATGAAGAGTTTCACCAGCTCAAGGAGAGGCTGCGTAACGCTGTCTGAGGTCTTCGCTGATATCAAACTCAATTAGGCAAAACTCTATCTTGTATTCCGGTCCTTTTACTGAGGTTTGTTTCTGAACCAGACAGCAGGTTGTAATGTTTGTTTTGTCTGGTTTATGACTGCATAAAAGAACACATAATACCTTTAATAGCTTAAAAGCTGATGATTTCAGAGAACGCACGAAGAATTATTGTTATCTTGAGCTGTTCGGAGCGACTCGCTGACATTAACCGCAGCGTGGTCGCTTTTAGAAGTCATAAGCTGTGCATCATTTTTAATATCCGCCCCGGTTCACGCTGAAATTTACTTTGTATGAATCAGACGCCACAAATGGTGTTGATTTGGCCTTTTGAAAGCGAAACCGTAGCGACGCCAGAGCCTACAGCTGATGAATCGTCACTTTGCACATACTCCTGTTTCACATCTAATATAACCTGACAACAACACTCGTTCCAGTTTGAATAGTAATGTCCAGATGGCCAAGCAATGATTCAGTCGTTTGACATTTCTCTTGCTTTTCCTCCAGAGAATGAAATGCGTCGACATCATCAGAAGGGGTAGCTGTTTGTCATCGCATTTGCATGAGATCTTTGTGGGCGCGTTTCATTTTACAGTATCAACACATATTCCAGGATTAGCGCAAAAGTAGCTCACAAGAAGTCAGTGTGCTTTATAATAAATCTCACAATAAACAGACTTAATCACCAGAACAATTACAGGAGTAATATAATACATCTCGTGAGACGTGATATTAAATTACCCCAATACAGCTGATACCTGGAATAAAAAAAGAGTTAAAAGTTAATTTATGATGATGGCATGATTAACATTCCCTCTGATTGTGGAAACGAAGTTCAAATCAAATCAAAAATTTATTGCAAAAAACAAGAAGTAGCAAGTAAACAAGGTCATGCGAGAACATTTGCATGAACAGCTGTGTAGCCTCTAGTGCTCGTTCCCTTCTGTCTCATCCGGTCCAGCCCTGCGTTGACGAGAATTAACAACACGCTTCTGCCTCCTTGATGAATACATCGTGCCAAAATCGTAGGTCAGTAAGCTTTCGGCATGCCGCGCACATCTTAGCGCAGCCGAATACATCTGCTTGTCTGAGTTCCTTTGTTAAAATATCTGGCTCCGTATGACAGAAAACCCAATCGTCCCTGATAAGAACGTGGCGCATAGTCTGGAAAACCCACTCGAGCCTGCCGCTCTCCAGAGGTGACGCTGCTCAAACTAATGAGAGGCCGGAAGGGATTGAGACACGAGTAGGAGGGAGGGCGAGTACGAGAACGTCACATTCCCTTCCAGAAGTTGGTCGTGTTTATGCACCTGTGCAAGATGCACACTGCTTTAGAAACAGGGCTCTAATGATATAGTCTTGTGGGGGACGAGGTCCGGGCCGACGGTCCTCGCTGACAGTTTGAATTCAATTCGCTTGCCCTTCTCCTGTTTTTGACAATCACGGAGCCGGAAAGCCACTGGGGTTTGGCATTTAACCACTGACAAAAACGGTTAACATTTAATTGTGAAATGTCGTAGTAGTCCTACATGTATGAAAATGCAATTCCCCACTGAAGCGCACGGTTTGACCCGTCCTGAAATAAATAATGCTGTAACTGAGCTGCAATCGAGTTCAAGCGTATGACATCTAATAACAGTACAGGCTGTTCTTCCTCAGTGTTTTTGTCTTGTTTTCCAGTACAAATATCTAAACATTCTTAAAATCGATACATTTTTAGAGAAATGAAATGACAGTAGACAGGAGGTTCAAATTGAGGGTCTGCTTAAAACAAGAAAAAATATTTGCCAACGGGGTCAGAAAAATTTGTTTTTCCTTTGAATTGAAGTTGATTTTTTTCTGACCATGATTGTTTTAAGCAGAGCCTTGATACCTGTAGATACATTTTTCACAAAACAAGACTAAAAATCTTGAAGAATTAGTAAAAATTCCTGATAATTTACTCACCCCATGTCATCAAAGATGTTCATGTCTTTCCTTTTTCAGTTTAAAAGAAACTAATTAACAGGATTTTTCTGCATATAGCGAACACCAATGGGGATCAGTGGGTTAAAGGTCTAAATTGTAGTTTCAATGCAGCTTCAAAGGGCTCTACACAATCTGACTTGCACCAGCATTTGTGGTGAAAAAGTATATAATTTTTTTTTTTTTTTTTGGCACAATGTCCGATCGTTTGGCTCGATAAGACCCTTTTTCCTCGGCTGGGATCGTGTAGAGCCCTTTGAAGCTGCATAGAAACTGCAGTTTTGACCTTCAACCCTTTGGTACCCATTGAAATCCACCCTGGACCACAGAACCATAAGTGGAATTGATGGATAAATAAGCTTTCAACTGATGTTTAGTTTGTTAGGACAGAACAATATTTGGCAGAAGATACGACTATTTGAAAATCTGTAATCTCAGGGTGCAAAAAAATCAAAACATTGAGAAAATCACCTTTAAAGTTGTCCAAATGAAGTTCTTAGCAATGCATATTACTAATCAAAAAATTAGGTTTTGATATATTTATGGTAGGGAATTTACAAAATATCTTAATGGAACATGATCTTTACTTAATATCCTAATGATTTTTGGCATAAAAGAAAAATTGACAATTTCGACCCATACAATGTATTGCTGGCCAGTGCTACAAATACACCAGTGCGACTTATGACTGGTTTTGTGGTCCAGGGTCACATATGGAAAAGAAATCCTGGAATGTTTTCCTCAAAAACCTTAATTTGACTGAAGAAAGAAAGACATGAACATCTTGGATGGCATGAGGGTTGAGTAAACTATCAAGAAATTTTGTCAGGTCATTTTGCTACTCCAGTAAATGTATTTTGCTTTAAGAATCTTTAGATATTTGTACTGGAGAACAAACCAAAAATACTGAGTAGGGAAATCATTTTTTGCAGTGTATCCTCTCTACCAGAGAGTTTTCTTATCATTAACTTGTGGATTTCGAGACACAGTAACCTTTGGCTCTTGAAGCAGAAGGTTGATGGGTAAATAAAGCTGGTGTATTTGCTTTGAAAGTTGTGGTGCACAGACAAGCACATACTGATTGAGTGGCTATACAGCTTCTCTCTCGGGATAAGATGGAAAAGCTCTGTGCTGGATCATTTAGCAATATCACAGACGTTTCAGCAATTTCATGGACATTGACCCAGACACGTTCACTCCATACTAAACAGGACATCAAAGCATTGAATGTACCTGCAGATCATTTTGAATGTGTTTTATTTTGTTTTTTATTCATTCACTTCTCATAAGGGTAATAATGACAGTTCAACTCACAAGAAAAACAACAAAAAGAAATCATGTATAAACATTTAAAAAAAAAAAAAAAAAAAAACCTTCGGCTTGCACATACCAGGATGGAGGACGCCGGCAGAAGATCTTCTTGCGAGGAGCATCATCACGTCGCCCACAGAGATAAGCACAGATTTTTCTGATGTCTTCTTTAATTAATAAGAAGTAACATCATTCAAAACTGTCTTTATCCCTGCGCTAGCATGTGTGCTCCTCTGTCTGTCGAAGGCACTCTGAATCCGAAGCAATGGAGGAACAGAGAATCCAGAGGAACAAAGACACTACAGGGGTGCAGATTAAGCAGGAGAAGAATGATCTAATCAGAGCTACATGGTGAGGAGTGAGGTTACACAGACTTACACATCCACCACAAACACAGACACAGGGCAGAGGCAGAGGCAGAGGGAAGAAACACACTCAACTACACAGAAGCAGCGTTCCTACCATGATGACTCTGAGACCGAACTGGCCAGTGCTTCTCCCCTAGAAGACACAACCAGGCAGAGTCAAGGTGAGTCAACACATCAAACACCTTTCACACCAGCATCATTTGCAGCAAAGCACAGGGAGGCTAGCTCATCGCAAAAAAATGATCACGCTCGCGTCCAAGTTCTCCTTCCGCTCGGCAAACAACGGCTTTAGACAAAATTAATTAGGAAGGAGTGAATCATCGTGCCGTGTTGCAAACGAGAATGGAACTGAAAGAAATGCGTCACTCGGATGAATGCGTTTTCAAATATGCTGCAATTATTGCTGTGAGCGTTTGAATAACTTTGGGGGAAAAACACAAAAATAACTGTGTTCGTAACAAACAACATTGCCTTTTCATGCTCTGGACGCACATTTTCACCCAAAACCGACAAACACAAAGCAGGTCATTGATGAGCGAAGCCTCCCACCTTTCCTCAAAAATATTTCAGTATTGTTCACCGTCTCTTTGTACAGTTCCCATTTCTGAGAGGCCTGTAATCTGCTCGTGGCAGGATAATAGTTGACTTCAGTATTCACTGTGAGACGCATCAAATCCGAGGTGGCAGAAAAATTCAATTTCTGAGTTGCACTCGCAATGCCCGTTACATTCTGTTATCCGCATCCGCCCAGGCGTACGTACAATATAACTGATTATATATCGAATACAATTCAGCGTTCATCCGGCTTGATCTCTCTAAAGACCTTATGAGTTCTTTCAGAGCTTTGAGCTCGACTAACACTGTCCCTTCAAGTGATTAATAATGAGAGAGAAGCACCACCAGGAAGGAGATGAAAAGATGCTATGAAGTAGCAAACAGTAATGCGCTCTGACCACAGGCTAGTGGAGGTGTAGCGCTTTGATCCATCATTATTGATTACATATCAGCATTTTTCACCTCGGAACTGTCGGCCACGGCACAGTCCGACAGCCGCTGTGACTGAACTTTATTACATACTAGGTTAATCCTGGGAATAATGCAAGAGAAACTCACAGGATTCATTCTCTGAGGGCAAAGAAAGTGATAAAAAACATCTTATTTTCATTGTGTGTTTTGTCATGTAGATGAGTTTGATGCTCTGTTAGGTGTAAAAGTACAATCTGTCACTGACAGAACTACTAAGCCATGTAAGCACAATAATTATTGATGACAAATTCTGCTGATTTTATTGCATACATATCATTTCTGGGCCTTTTTGTTCATTTTTATTAATGGAGCTGTATAAAATTAACCACAGTTTCAATCCACCTTATATTCAACATGAGAATGTAAGAAAAAGTTATTTTCAAACCACTTTTCATGCTTTTTCTTTCTGCACAAAAATACTTCATGACTAAAATGTGTGAGTGTGTCAAGTCTAGTCATCTTTATTTCTGTAGCATTTTACACAATACAGATTGTGTCAATGCAGTTTTATAGTAGAATCATTTATAGAAACTCAACTATAAAGCAGCTCTCAATTTCAGTGTTGGTTCAGTTCAGGTTAACAACAGTGTATACATTTTGAAATTAGTTCAATTCGGACATTAAGAGTTCAGAAGAAGGCAGCAATGTCATTATTCAGTTCACTGTTGATTCAGTTCAGAACTGCAATAGGTGTAATGCAGCTGTAAAGCAGCACTACAAAAGTTAACATCACCCAGCTTAAGTTTTGTTCATTCAGTAACGTTAGTACAGTCAAATCAATGATGAATGAATATGAAGTGTCTTATGTGTTGTATGATTGTGTACTAGTGACAAGGCTACGTCTCTGGCACAACATTGTATTAACATTCAGTATTGGACTGATTTCAGACGCTGTAACAGATGCTGTCTGTAATGGAATGGAATCAGATGTTGTCAGTAATGGACTGCAGTTCAGATGCTGTCAGTAACAAGCTGGATTCAGACGCTGTCAGCAATGGACTGGAATTCAGATGCTGTCAGTAACAAACTGGATTCAGACGCTGTCAATATCAGACTGGATTCAGACACTGTCAGTATCAGACTGGATTCAGACGCTGCCAGTTACAGACTGGTTTCAGGCACTGTCAGTATCAGACTGGATTCAGACACTGTCAGTATCAGACTCGATTCAGACGCTGTCAGTAACGGACTGGATTCAGTCACTGTCAGTAACGGACTGGATTCAGTCACTGTCAGTACTGGACTGGATTTAGTCGCTGTCAGTACCAGACTCGATTCAGACGCTGTCAGTAACGGACTGGATTCAGTCACTGTCAGTACTGGACTGGATTTAGTTGCTGTCAGTACCAGACTGGATTCAGATACTGCCAGTATCAGACTAGATTTAGATGTTGTCAGTAACAGATGCTGTCAGTACTGGACTGAAATTAGACACTTTCAGTAAAGGACTGGATTCAGATGCTGTATGTAACGTACTGGACTCAAGACACTATCAGTATTAGACTAGACTCAGATGCTGTCAGTAACGGACTGGATTCAGACGCTGTCAGTATTGGACTGGATTCAGATGCTGTCAATACCAGACTGGATTCAGATGCTGTCTGTATTGGACTGGATCAAGTCACTGTCAGTATCAGAGTGGATTCAGACGCTGTCAGTAACGGACTGGATTAAGATGCTGTCAGTAACAGACTAGATTCAGACACTGTCAGCAACGGACTGGATTCAGACGCTGTCAGTAACGAAGTGGATAAAGACGCTGTCAGTATCGGACTGGATTCAGACACTGTTAGTAATAGACTGGATTCAGTCGCTGTCAGTACCAGACTGGATTCAGACGCTGTCAGTAACGGACTGGATTAAGACACTGTCAGTATCAGACTGGATTCAGACGCTGTCAGTGTCAGACTGGATTTAGACGTTGTCAGTAACAGATGCTATCAATAACAGACTGGATTCAGACACTGTCAGTATCAGACTGGATTCAGACGCTGCCAGTTACAGACTGGTTTCAGACACTGTCAGTATCAGACTCAATTCAGACGCTGTCAGTAACGGACTGGATTCAGTCACTGTCAGTACTGGACTGGATTTAGTCGCTGTCAGTACCAGACTCGATTCAGACGCTGTCAGTAACGAACTGGATTCAGTCACTGCCAGTACTGGACTGGATTTAGTTGCTGTCAGTACCAGACTGGATTCAGATACTGCCAGTATCAGACTAGAATTAGATGTTGTCAGTAACAGATGCTGTCAGTACTGGACTGAAATTAGACACTTTCAGTAAAGGACTGGATTCAGATGCTGATGCTACTGGACTCAAGACACTATCAGTATTAGACTAGACTCAGATGCTGTCAGTACGGACTGTATTCAGACTAGACTCAGATGCTGTCAGTAACGGACTGGATTCAGATGCTGTCTGTCACTGGTATTGGTACTGGATTCAGATGCTGTCAATAACGGACTGGATTCAGCTGCTGTCAGTCAGTATCGGACTGGATTAAGACACTGTTAGTAGACTGGATTCAGTCAGTACCGGACTGGATTCAGACGCTGTCAGTAACGGACTGGATTAAGACACTGTTAGTATCAGACTGGATTCAGACGCTGTCAGTATCAGACTGGATTTAGACGCTGTCAGTGTCAGACTGGATTTAGACGTTGTCAGTAACAGATGCTATCAATAACAGACTGGAATCAGACACTGTCAGTATCGGACGCTGACAGTATTGGTTTGAAAATAGACATTGTCAGTAAAGGACTGAATTCAGACACTGTCAATAACGGACTGGACTCAGACGTTGTCAGTAACAAACTGCAATTAGATGCTGTAACAAACTGGATTCAGACGCTGTCAGTAACAGATGCTGTCAGTATCAGACTGGAATCGGATGCTGTCAGTAATAAACTGGATTCAGACGCTGTCAATAAAAGACTGGATTCATATGCTGTCAATAATTGACAGGAATCAGATGCTGTCAGTAACAGATGCTGTCAGTATCGGGCTGGATTCAGACATTATCAGTAACAGACTGGATTCAGACGCTGTCAATAATAGACTGGAATTGGAGGCAGTTAGTAACAGACTGGATTCAGACATGACACTGTCAGTATCAGACTGGATTCAGACACTATCAATAATGGACTGGAAACGGATGCTGTCGGTAACAGATGCTGTCAGTATCAAACTTTATTCAGACATTATTGGTAACAGACTGGATTCAGATGCTGTTAGTATAAGACTGGATTCAGACGCTGTCAATAATGGACTGGAATGGGATGCTGTCAGTAACAGACGCTGATAGTATTGGACTTGATTCAGACACTGTCAGTATCAGGCTGGATTCAGACGCTGTCAGTATCGGACTGGATTCAGACACTGTCAGTAACAGCCGCTGTCAGGCTGGCGTTGCTATAGAGAAGTAGACCGCAAATGAGACGAGCTCCACAAACATGTCACTGAGGTGCTGACAGAACAGAGTCACTCCAACTGCCCAGCGGACTCATTCTTTCTCAACGACAGCAGTCAATGTTCACAGAGATTTTCATTTAGATTGTGACCAAGAGTAAACAGTTCTACAAGAGCACTGCAGGAGTTGTTTGCTTTTCATATGAACAGGTCACAGCATGCTGGAGTATTTCGAATGGAATCAATGAGGTCAAACAGAATGGAAAATCATTTATGCAGCATTCCCACGTCTTTTTGCAAATGAATTTCCATGAATTTACAATGATTTCTAAACACTTTTTTTGTCAAATGCTAATCATTGGAATAGCTTTATATATACATACATATGCAGAATAAAGGTGTTTATATATATTAAATAGCTTTATTCTGCATCACCTCAGTTCAAAGGTTTTCTTTTTTCATCTACTTTTTCGGTTTTCAAGTGTATCTTAAAGTAACAGCATCTTCCTAAACTAGTTGATTACGGCAAAGTTTCTATCACATTTTTAAATTACTTTTAAACACACGATAATTACAGTTTTATTATGCCCTGATATTTTACAGTTTTGAATAACTGTAGGAGTATTACAGACACAGATTTTAAATCTTTTTGCTGAGAAATGTTTAGAGAGCCCACATTTGACCCTACATTTTAGAGTTCAAGGATAAAGATGGTTGAGAACTGCCGGTTTTTCCTTAGACAGTCTCACAAGAAAATATGTAAAATGCCTGTTTAACCTGAAGGACAAAAATGTTTGAGAGTAATATGCATCAACATAACATGTTATCCACATGGAGGGACTTCATGACCATAAATCAAAGTAAAAACTACACAAATAAATAAAGCACAGATAACACTGACTTTGAGGATGGAAACACAGAAGAGGCAGTGTGCATATTCCCAGCACTGCGCTGCTGTGAACAAACGCATCAGTAACCAAAGCCAAGCCAGTCTCACTGCAGCCAGTTACAGAAATGCTGCTTGTTATTTACAGGCTTTTTTGTCTCTCCATCACTGTCCTAAGCATCTAAAATCAACACTTGCTGTGATAAGCACTCGGGTGGAGTAATAACTCACATTAATTAAACATCCCGGGCAGCAGCTCACTTCAGAGGGGCCTTTTGTTCCTGACCACAGTGGCTCACTTCCATTAACATATTAACAAATCAAAACTCTATGTACCTGTACCTGTAGAACGGAGGAGAAGCTGTGCATACTGTAAAACAGGGTCCAGCTCTCTGAGGTATTCGCTTATATCTGTCCGTGTGATATTAACGTTAGCATTCTCTGTTCATTCATTGAGTTTTCAGTTATTTACTTGTCAGATAAGCTAGTATTTGACTTCACTACAGAACTAGATGCTGTTTGCGCATCACGTTTCCAGACAGCAGAAAGAGTCAGTGCTCCGGCCTCCAGGAATTTCAATAGGTTCAGGGTTGTGATGATTCACTGTAGTCTGGAAAGCAGTGTGAATCCTGCCTGATCTTTCTGCATAATAAACACCAGAGGTTTAATTGGGCACATTTGTGCAGATCTGATGTATTAACTATGTAGATTTTGTTTGCAGAAATGTTTTCCTTTGTAATGAATATGTGCATGTCAAGGGAATGTAAATCCTGACAGCAAAGTGTGACAATCTGAAGCTCATCTGAAAGAAACACGCATGACACGCTTCAGCGACTACCAGAAAACTGATATCATTAGTGTTCTGAATGAAAATCTAAGATGATGGAAGACAATCTTTATGAACAGGAAACAAAATAGTCCTGGAAAATCTTTCAAAAATTTATCATCAAAAAAATGTAAACATTATTACAATATTATAAAAGTACAATAATAAAACACACAATCGAAAATGCTGTTAAGTGTAAAAACAACAATGTTATTATGATTATTTTTTACCATAGTAATATGATTCCTTTAAGTGCCCTCGACTACAATATACTTGTCTGAATCCATTGTTTTATACGGTGTACAGTGATAGTATCAGATAATATGCCATGGCATGTGATGTCAATATTACATTCTAATGATAAAATATAGTAGTATAATATGATAATATCTTAGTAATATAAAATAATATAAAATAGTAACCTTGGAACTGAATGTAAATGTAATGTAAAATAACCTAATGACTATCATAGTCACATACCATAATATTTACATTTACAATGTACTACAAAAAATACTATGGTATTACCATGAAATATGCCTAATGAATATCATATAATTATGGTTCTTTTTGGTTGATGACAATAGTAAAACTGTCAGAAGGTAGAGAAGACAGGAAGCAGAGAAGAACAGATAAGTGAAATAAACACATTGTAACGTGAGATTGGAAATTTTCTTTCACGCATTCAGTGCCATGATCAAATGTACAAAGGTGGTTTTAATTCCAGGAATCAGAGCCTTTCGCTTGTTGACAAGCTCATTATAAAGGGAAAAGTGCCATGGGAGACGGGATGAAATGATACTACTGATCATAAAAGTCATTCCTCTGCTGATTTATACCTGCTTGACTTCACTAAACTGCTGTTCAAGGCAAGTCACGATTAGAAAACCTCATGACAAATGAATAATCAAATATCTGACCTCTCTAAAAACATCATCACTTATGAGACAAGCATTTTACTGAAATTTGAAAGCCACCCAAATAAAAGCATCTCTAATGCATGCGTGTCTTTGCTTAAGAAAACGCCCTAAAGTCTCTCCTTTACTCCGATCAGAGGGCTGTTGCCATGCAAAACTCTCATAGCCATGGTGCAAAACCAACAGACACTTTTCCACACAGCATTTCCCCTGCATTATCAAAGATCGTTCTTTCTTTCTTTGTGTGGTATTGAGTATGAACCAAATTTAAACAGCACTTGACCCAAAAAGAGGTCAAGCAAAAATTCGCAAATTTAATTATCATCTGTCTTGAGCTCAAAAGAAAGATTTAGGCACGACATGTCATGTCTTGAGAGGAAGAGTTCATGAATAAGAATTTGTTTGCATAATAGAGGGGAAAATCAAATTAAAATCTTGACATATTCACCAGGAGATGCAATTTTCCCATCTTGGATGGCCTTTTCATGAACAAAAGAGACAAAACAGAAGGCAGGGTTAAATATTTTCATTTGTGACTGCTGTCAGTTGATTTTTTTGGTTATCGTTCTGTACTGTACCTCTTTATAATAGCTCTGATTATTTGGTGTTCGTTTGTCACAGACAGACAGACGAGTGAGTTTGCAACCATACAGAAGTGAAGGAAGAACTGAACAATTGTCTGCGTGTGATTGTGAACTGGAAGTGGGATTTAAATTGGAATGACAGGAAGAGCAATCGACTAAATTTTACACGTTGTGGGAATGAAGTGTTCAGTGTCGCTGTTGCTTCACTGGGAAACAGGCTTTAGCACATTATCAACTGCTGAGACAACAGCAAATGTGAAAAACCACTTTTATACACACCCTTACGTTCTTGTAAACAACATGCATGTCTGCAGACGCACACACACACACGGCTTGTGCAAACCCTTACGTAAGAGCCTAAGAGACAATGCCTCTGTAAAGTCAGACAAAACCATGAGACAGGAAGCTCCCGGCGGTGGAGGAAGCGGAGGAAAGACAAGTCAAAGCAATAATTTAGATAATGAAAACAATAAAAACAGCCAAAGCATAACAATGGGAACTCAGGCTGCAAAGGCTAAATTGTCGACTTAAGCAGCCATGAATAGATCAGCTAGTCTGAAAGGGAAATTAAAAAATAAATTGCACAACATTTAGACTGTTTAATTGTAATTAGGACTTATAAAGTTAAATATATAAACATGCTTTCAGTCTTTAAAGGTTCTAATGTATTCATGAAGAATGTGAGTCAGACAGAAGGAGCTGTTTAAGAATGAATGGAAAGTCTTTCTGAATTCCAAACATTGATTTGGTTCTTCAGCGCTGCGCCGCTCACAGCAGGACCCTCAGATCCATCATGTAGATAATGCAGCCTCCACCTCTGATATTTGTCCTGCGTCTCGATCAATCCCCAAGGCTAAAACACACTTACAATGGCCACATAGAGGCATTCTGAAGCCACTGAAAACAGGCTCACAACGTCACTGTATCTGGCAGACGGACATTATGTTCGCAAATGCCACAGCGAAACTGATCAAAATCTGCTGCACGTAAATATCAAAATGTTACTTGCAAACTTACCCAAAATGAGAGGCAGTACCAGATGGCATGTCTAGTATTCTTTATAGTGGCTGATCTGGAACTGATAAAAAGTTTCACTGGGATCTTCAGTCGGATGAATTGCTAAAATTGAACATACTGTGCATCTGGATATATGCAATGTTAGACTTGCTGTAGTAATGACACCTATTATGCAAAATTCACTTTTACATGTTGTTTAAACATAAATGTGTGTTGCCAGTGTGTGTACACAACCACCGTATAATGATAAAAATCCACCCATTCCTTTTTTTTTTTTAAATCCCCATAAATAATAAGCAGTGTCTCAGAACAAGCTGTTCATAGAATCTGTAAAATGTGACGTCACATTTACAGCCCGCCCACAACTGTTGATGGACACAGACGTATTAGCCGAGACCCCATCCTGAGTGAGCCGCACAAAATCTGCCATGTTTATCTTCACACTAGAGCATTTAAAAGCAGCATTCAAGTAGGAAATGTCTTTTTATTAAAGGTGTTATTCACTCCAGAGCAGAGTGATTTTCTGCTTAATTTTATTGTTTGGGTATTAACAGTGTATGATAGCAGTATAGGTACTGTATATTACACTGCTGTCACTCAATACACAGATCTAATATAAACGTGATTTCTTTCCCAGCTATTTACCTTTACAGACATAACCGACTGTTTTTGTAACTTATGTGTGTTTTTAACACAAACTTGTGTGTATTTGACAGTTTAAGCACAATAAGAAATAAAAGAGAAGTTTAGTACTACCAAAGACTATAGAGTACCCAAGACATGTCACTCGTATAGTTTTCGAATGGGGAAAAATGCAACGCTCATTATGGCCGCGAAGCCCCGCCTTTGGAATAAATGAGCCAATCGCTAATCAGTAAAGTCAGCTGCCATTAAAAGTCCTGGTTGCTATAGAAACAGTCAGCGTTCTAAGATATGTGCTCAGTACTGCACATGCGCAGTGGCTGATCTTGCCTGAAAAATAAGCTTTTTTTTAACACTATTAGAGCATAAGAAGCAATATTTATGAGGCAGTTGTTGTCAGATTTCACTGGTGACTTCAAATATGAAATTTAATCGTAAGCTTGGTGAACAGTTTGGAGAATTTAATGTTTCTCCATTCAAAGAGATAGGTGCTGCACTTGCCTGCCCTAGAGGCGTTTCAAAGATGGTCGCAGAGTGAAATTACTTGTCTTAAAGGGACTTTGGTACTACTAAACTACTACTAGTTTAGTACTCACATGTTGTGTGACAGACACTTTCTGTGTGTGCGCTTCAGATGTGTGTGCTCAAAAAAACATATATCAGAAGTTTAAACTGATATGGCTTTAAAATGCATGATTTCAGCGTGATAGACATGATAATCAAAACCAAACAGATGGTTTTTTTTTTGGCATAGTATCTGAGCCACAAGCTGTAAAGGCACATTGACTTAATGTTCATTGTCATCAGGGTTGGATTCAGTGTGTTCAAATATGTGACCCTGGACCACAAAAGCAGTCTTAAATCGCTGGGGTATATTTGTAGCAATAGCCAAAAATACATTGTATGGGTCAAAATGATTGATTTTTCTTTTATGCCAAAAATCATTAGGAAATTAAGTAAAGATCATGTTCCATGAAGGTATTTTGTAAAATTCCTACTGTAAATATATCAAATCTTAATTTTGATTAGTAATATGCATTGCTAAGAACTTCATTTGGACAACTTTAAAGGCGATTTTCTCAATATTTTGATTTTTTTGCACCCTCAGATTCCAGATTTTCAGATAGTTGTATCTCGGCCAAATATTGTCCTATTCTAACAAACCATTAATCAATGGAAAGCTTATTTATCCAATCTGACCCTTATGACTGGTTTTGTGGTCCAGGGTCACATATAATGTTGCACCATACTTGAAAACAGTTTGCCAAGACATTTTAACAACTGCAATAAAATCTGACAACAATACAATTTCAGTTTTGCTTCTTTAACTGTATGTCAATATGATTTTTGAATTATGTTGGTTCTGTTTTGTTTTGATTTAAATGTGATGTGAATTTGTTTAATTTAGGCAATTAAGTTATTTAAATGTATTATGTGTGGATAACCCCTCTGTCATTAATGGTATGGTCCCGGTAATCTAAGGGCTGGGTGTATTCATTCAAGGTGTCTTTTAGGGAAGGGGATCCTGACTGAAACATCTGTGCCCCCAGAATTCCATAGTTTTTCTTTATTTGTGCAGTTTTTCTTTTTTTTTTTTTTTTTTTTTTTCGTTTTTTGTGTTGGCCATGTGTTTTAATAATAAAATGCCAAAATTATAAACAACTGAGTTCACACGAATAATGCTTCCTGCGTTCACTGGACGAATCCTGACAGTGCAACAGTCAGTTGAGTAGGTGGTTGGTGAATAAGATGTACTGAAGCACTTTTCAACACAAAAACCTGCAACTGTTTAGCAAATTTCCTGTATTTTGTCTCTGTGCATCTTATTGATCAGTGTTACGATTGCAATGATCTGATAGTCATTATATTTTTATGCTTGGTAATGGAGAGGAAGCATGTCAATCAATATCGTCCCTGAAAACATCCATACGGGCTCCATGGAAACCAATGGCGTGCCAGCGACTCTATTGACATCTAGGTCATCGCACCGACAGAGATTCATTATTAGTGTTTAATTAGTGTTTTTGGTGAGGGGGGCACATTTACAGTGCAGATATCATGGAAAGACCTGAACAGTGGGATACCTAAATAATATTATTATCTTCACACATTGAGATGGGGGAGAGAAAAGCAGAACTGCAAAATCCTCAAATAAATCATAATGAGCTCAAAGGCCAAGAGCGACTGGGAAAATCTATGAAATTAATCTTCAAGACACTGGAGGTAATTTGTTTTGAAAGGCGCAATCTAACTCAGTGAGTGGAGCATGATAGATAATAACATTCTGATAGTGCGCGCCGCACTCGAGACACGGTAAATAAATACATCTGGACAAGCACACAAATGTGGAGAAAGGGCAAGCTAAAAGATGAGAGGATAGATGCTGAAAACCCACCAGCATTCGTCTGTGTGGAGGAGAAACCCACCTGCTGCTCAGTAACAGAGAAGCACTTTCTCTCACATTTGCACAAACCAACCAGCAAAGAGAAACAGAGAGAAAGCACTACTGAAGTAAATTCAATTTACAAAGATGACTAAAAAGGATTAAGTTCAAAATAAATCATTTATTTAATCACAAAATAAGATTGCCTAACTGGACATGTTGGCTAAGAATGCATGATGTTATTGCCATCATTTCATAAATACATTAAGCTCATGCCAGTGCTCGGCTGCACGATAAAAGTTAAACTGATCTTTCTTTTATGCAAAAAATCATTAGGATATTAAGTAAGGATTATGTTCCACGAAGATATTATGTATATTTCCTACCATAAACATATCACAAACTTAATTTCAGAACTTCATTTGGACAATTTTAAAGGTGATTTTCTCAATATTTAGGTTTTTTGCACCCTCAGATTGCAGATTTTCAAATAATTGTTTCTTGGCCAAATATTGTGCTATCCTAACAAACCATACATCAATGGAAAGGTTATTTATTAAGTTTTCAGAGTTTTATAAATCTCAAAAAATAAAATAAAATAAAATAAAATAAAATAAAAAATAAATAAAAAAAGAGCCCTATGACTGTTTTTTTTGGTCCAGGGTCACAAATGTGAACATGCATTTACTCATCTCACTTGCACAAAAACAGATTCATATTCCTCAAAATTAATATCAAAATTCTGCAAACCTGCAATAATTAAATGTTAATTAACATGATTCATATTCTTTAAGTGCATATATCCTTTAATCCCACTTTATTAACCAATGTCTTTGCAGCTTCTTTCTTTCTTTCTTTCTGTCTTTTTTTTCTGACTGAGAAGAAAGTGTTATTTCTTCTCCTGCATCCTATTCTTCATGCAATCCAGAATGGGAGCAGCTGAAAGGTTTGTTTCAGCTTTTTGTGTTTAGATTTCCTTCAGCCTGAGGCTTATTCATTTCACTTTTAGTGTGAAAACGCTCTTACATTTGCCAGAAATATAACTTTTTATATTAAAAATAAACAAGGAAATCCATGCCAGATGAGAAAAAGTAATGCAAAAGTAACATAATGCATTACTTTCCATAAAAAGTAACTCATCTCTAAAGCTTTTTAGAGAGCGCATGTATGTATGTGTCATCTGAAAGCTGAATAAATAAGCTTTCCATTAATGTATGGTTTGTTGGGATACGACAATATTTGGTCGAGAAAATTAAGAAAATAGCCTTTAAAGTTGTCCAAGTTCTTAGTAATGCATAATACCAATCAAAAATTATGTTTTGATATATTTATGGTAGAAAATGTACAAAATATCTTCATGGAACATGATACTTAATATCCTAATGATTTTTGGCATAAAAGAAAACTATTGTAGGTGATTATGCTTAATAAATTAACTGGCGCACTTCTTCAGTGAAATAAAGGTTTGTATATGTTTCATTTAATCTATAAAATCTTTACTGTACTGCAAATTATTTTATTTTACGCAGCGGAGCATACAGGGATAAGATGTCAGTCAGCTAATGCGTCATTTTGCATGAAGGAAATGCCTGATTTTATGATTCGAATACTTAATTTAATTTATTTTGATGTTAAAATATGTTCTCTAATCTCAGTACTGTTTGTTTATGGAGCTATGCTTTTTTCATCCAAATAAATTCAGTTTGTCTTAATTTTGTCTATGGGTGTTCTTGCTTATTAATAAATGTTCACCCTTTGATTATCACTGTTGCTTCTAGTAATTCTGTGTTCCAACCCATTTTAAGCCAGCAATATAGTAATTTTTTAAACAATAGTTGAGTTAGACCCAGCATGCGTTTTGTCCAATATTTAACCAGCGCTGGGTTGCCAAATAACCCAGAAGTGGTTGTTTTTAACCCAGCATTTTTTAAAGTGCAGAAACAACCCAGAAGAAACTTCTTTTGTAACTTTGTGGATGTGCTGGCCTCAAACAGAAGCGACAAACGGGCCGCAGCTCTCATCCAGCGCTCACCTCTCCCCTGGGCTCCCGATAACTGATGCGTGACTGACTTCACCGGCTTTAATTAAATGTTTTCATGCTTGCCTTCACTGCTGTATCTCTTACAGAAATCTGGCTTGGTGAAACTCCAGCACTGCAGATAGGATTTTTCTCGCAAGCTGACAAAGAGATCGCAATGCAGCGTGAGCCAGCAGGATCCCGCGCTTTGAGCCGTTCATCAGAAGGTTAATGTAATTACATTAAATGATAATTGCACTTGTACTGTTCCGTCTCCAGGAGATGAGTTTGAGATACGTGTTCGGCATTCACACTTACTTAGCGGAAGCCGTTAGGACCTGAAACCAGATCATGCATTATGCCCTAATATGCGGATGATGAAATTGACATTGCATGGGTTATATATGGTCAGGTGTTAATGTTCTCCTGACTCACTGAAAATGAATCATGCGTTCCTTAATTGTGCTTTACCGATTCCTCTCTTTTTTACTATTACATGTTTTGTCATTATTCATAATAAGTGCAGCACAGAGCTGCAAGGTGGTGTTTCTAGCTAAGTGAAAAACAGGAAAAAAAAAAGGTTTCACAACATTTTGATGTCTGTACCTGTGATTACACACGTTGGGTGTGCTGTTACCGCTCTCAGAGGGAGGCAGGATCCGTTCCAGAAGATTTTAAAGGAGCCAGACACAATATTAATAGCGCAATGGCGCGGCACTCACAGGAAGCTAATCAGTTCAGTGTCGTCTGAGATTTGATGCATTAAGTAAGCATTAAACACATGTTCCAGTGAACTGGATGAGAAAAGGTTACTGAGAATATAAAGAACTGCTGTGGATGCTGTGCATGATTTACCTAGACATGAATTATATGTGTTCAATAATTTAAAGTTTAAATTAACATTACTAGTGCATGTTTTTATTCATTTATTTTAATTAAATGGATGTTGTATATGACTTTGTTCTTTCAGACAAAAACAATCTGAGTTATATTAAAAAGTGTCCTGGCTCTTCCAAGCTTTATAATTGCAGTAAAAGGCTGTTGTTGTTTTTGTAAGTACAATAAACTGCATCCATCCATCATTAAAGTGCTCCACACAGCTTTGGGGGGTTAATGGGTTAATAAAGGCCTTCTGAAGTGAATCGATGTGTTTGAGCAAGAAAAATATCCATATTTTAAAGGGGTCATCGGATGCCCATTTTCCACAAGTTGATATGATTCTTTAGGGTCTTAATGAAAAGTCTATTACATGCTTTGGTTAAAATTTCTCAATGGTAGTGTAAAAAACGCCTTTTTTACCTTGCCAAAATCAGCTTTGCAAAAATCAACCTGTTCTGGTCAATGTTGCTTTAAATGTTAATGAGCTCTCTGTGGAGTGAGGAGCCTGTTTACTTTAGCCGCATTAACCACGTTTAGCCACGGAACTTGCTAACTAGCATCTTATTAGGAAAGGCGATTGCAAAGATTCATAAAAAAACAACAAAAAAATCCTTATACTATACTAATTTCTGCTATAAGTGAAGCTGGATCACGAATGATTTGCGCAAACATAGACACATTTGTTTAGATCAGAAGGCACATTCCCTTCACAAACAAACATAATCTACTGCATCTTCAGCGGCTCAGATGTCGGGAGGAAATGACGACTACTATGTTCATTATTACATCCAACAACAGAACACCTCAATCGCTTAGGAGCCATTCTTGTCTACGTCCCTGTTGCAGCATCAAAACAATGGCGATTTGACTGTTACTGCTCACCCAAGGCGGGTCTAAGGTAAGATGGCAGTGTCAATCGATCATCGTGGGAGTGGCCTCTGTCGGTGCGTCGTCACACAAACAAGATGCTGAAAATGGCTTGATTTGAAAAAGGGGAAATTATTTTTACAGATTAAATAAAAACCACTGGGTAGTTTTTTATCCTTATAGGGAGGTTGTGTACACACACTGCCAACACACATTTATGTTCAAACAACATGTAAAAGTGAACTTTGCATCCAATGACCCTTTTAAAACTTACCATATTTAAAACTTTAATCTCTAGCTTCTAACTTTGCATGTTCGAAAGACAGTGGCATTGTAAGACATAGGCAAACGCAAAGTTTTATGGATATTTTTCTTACACAAAGGCATTGATTCACTTCAGAAGGTCTTTATTAACCCCCAGAGCCGTGTGGAGAATTTTTTATGATGGATGGATGTACTTTATTGCACTTCAATATCTTGATAGCCATTCACCGCCATTATAAATCTTGGAAGAGCCTCAACATTTTTTAATCTAACTCTGATTATTTTCGTCTGAAGGAAGAAGAAAGTAATATACAATTAGAATGGCTTGAGGGTGAGTAAATCATGGGGTAATTTTCATTTTTGGGTGAACTATCCTTTTAAGGTGGATATTTTTGAACAATATTTATCAGTATTATATTACACTCTAACCAACAAAATGCACAATCGGGGCATGCACCACTTCAATACTTAATAATCCATTATGCAAAGTAAAATCTAAAAATAAACAGTGAAGAATACAGAGATAAAGACAAAATGCAAATTTTCATTATTATATATTTTGCCTTCATCAGAATGTGCAAATCTGCTAATACAAGGACAGTCTGGAAACACAGAGTGGGAACAGGCCTAAAAAACATCTTCATGATGAAAGAAAAAGATAAACACAACACATAAAATGTTACTAGATACAAACAGCATCTGCTTTGTCTATATTAGCCATTCATATACAATCCACACATTACACACTCAGTACCTGACAATAGCTAAAATACTTTCATCTTTGTAAGTATTATCATATCTGTTTTTCAGGTGTTCAGTGGCGACTGTGCTAGAGATTGAGTGGATGTGGCTCCACGTAGATCTCTCTGTTTCTCTGATGTTCTCGACTCCTGAGGTCACCTCGACTGAGAGAGGAGCAGAGGAGGAGCGGAGGAGATGAGGAGAGCACTCGAGGGATGCAATCTGACATCAAACATCCTCCCACAGATAGATCTGAGATGTCTGTGCTCTATTTTGTCCAGAAGATTACAATACACGTTCAGCATTAAAAATGTGTGTTGGAATAATGCCTCTGGATCAAGGTGATATTTAGGCTTGTAAAAGTGATTCATCAAGGATCAGGAGGAATCGATGTACTTAAAGGGATCAGAATTCATCAGTCTCTCATCATTTACTCCAAACCCATTCAAAATATAAGCCCTACAGATGCATCATTATAAAACTTGATATTATAATTAAAATCATTAATAATATTACGACCACTAACAATAATGTAGATATTGACTATGAATATATACAGCCGTTCATTATGCATCATTCAGTGAGCCTTTTCTTACAGCTTTAGGCATCAATACCATTCCATCATTTCCTCATAGAGCATTTAATGTAGAGTAAAACTCAGCTATCATTTCCACGCAGCACCAAAGTACAGACAGACCAGACACAGTGCTAATATGACATAGGCTACATCCAGCTTTGACAACCAGCTTTCTCAGCCATACTGTGATGCCTGCCTGGATTTCTGCTCTGCGTGCTTCCTAACGTCGCCTCAGATCTGCTTTCTGAGGCTTTTTACCCTCTGCATCACCTCAGCGTTAATATTGCACATCTGTATTTTTTAAATGAATATTGAACAGCTCTGCTGAGAGAATTCAGATTAAACTGAAAGCTTCTAACACAACAGTAAGTTCTGATCCTCAAATATATTTGATCAGGTGGCTAATATTTAATATTAATAGCACTTTGCTTATTTGTGTTTCCGACCATCTGCAACCGAATATGTGAAGTAGAATACATTCTTCTAACTACAAGGAATTTTGCAAATACACTACCAGTCAAGTTTTTGAATAGTCAAATTTGAAGTCTCTTCTGCTCACCAAGCCTGCAATTATTTGATCCCAAGTACAGCAAAAACAGTAAAAAGTGAAATATATTTACTATTTAAAATAATAATAATATATTTGAATATATTTTAGAATGTAATTTATTCCCGTGACCAAAGCTAAATTTTCAGCATCATTACTCAAGTCTTTAGTGTCACATGATCCTTCAGGAATCATTCTAAAATGCAGATTTGCTGTTCAAAAATGTATTATTATTGTTGTTGTTGTTGTTATTATTATTATTATTATTATTATTATTAATATTAATATTTAAAACAGCTGAGTACTTTTTTTCTACTTTTCTTTTTGGTGAATAGAAAGATCCAAATAAATTATAGAAATTAATACTTTTATTTAGCAAGGATTAACAGTGGTGATAAAAATATTGTTACAAAAGATTTCTATTTCAGATAAATGCTGTTCTTGTGAACTTTCTATTCATCAAAGAAACCTGATAAAAATTTTACTCAGCTGTTTTCAACATAATAATAATAATAATAATAAAAATGTTTTTTGTTTTTTTTTACAGCAAATCAGAATATTAGAATGATTTTTGAAGGATCATGTGACTGGAGTAATGATGCTAGACATTTGAAATCACAGGAATGAATCATATTTTAAAATAAAAAAATGGTAAAAATATTTTACTGATTTGCTGTACTTTGGATCAAATACATGCAGGCTTGGTGAGCAGAAGAGACGTCTTTAAATAACATTAAAAATAGTTGGCAGTGGTAGTGTATGTCAACTTATTCTACTAACCCGAACCCTAATCTAACAAGTCCACTAATACTCCACTGAGAGTTAGCTGATGTGGAGATGCAGAGTTACTTGTAGTTAGTAGAATGTCTAAAGCAGACTATGAAATAAAGTGTAACCCACATGCGTATAATTGTTTGCACGTTTGAGATTATCAAAACTGAAAACCATTAAAACAGATTTTGTCAACCCATCCCCTGAGGAGTGATTGCGCTGATCCATCTAATTGCACTCAACTTCTTCAAATCTAGGCTATTGTAAGTGTCCCGTCTGAAGCATTCATTGTGCTGGAGAATGACATAAAGGACCCTCCATCCATTAGCCTACATATCCAGCACTCAGAGTCTCAGTGGGAGTCGGACTGAACTCTTGAGCTCCTGCTACGCCTGTGTTTATTAATGCTCAGAAAAAACGAGAGTTACGCAAGCAGCACTTCAGGGAGGTTCAGAGTGACAGACCTGCCCATTTCACAGGTCACGCTTCCAAAACTTATCAAGATCTCCCACAACACCTATATTAATGCATTAACCGGAAGAGAACGCTGATGTGCAACCTGAAAACAGTAGATTTGAAAACCAGCTGCCCTGTTTACCAAAAGGAGGCGTAAAAAAGTGATTTTTTTCAGAGGGAGCACAATGTCCTTCCCAGGTCTTTCACACATTTTGTGCAATTTCAAAATGGGCACCAATGAAAACCGTAATGAGGCAATTATCCACACACAGCTGGCACGGAAAAGCCTCACGGACACACTTTACTGCTCTCGTACACATTCATGCACACACGCACTTTATGGGGACATTCCATAGGCGTAATGGTTTTTATACTGTACAAACTGTATTTCTATCTCCTTACACTAACCCTACACCTAAACCTACCTCTCACAGAAAACTTCCTGCATTTTTAGAATTTTTTTTTAAATAAACAACATTCTGTATGAAATTCCCACAAGGACAAGGATTTTGGATATTGCCATCTTTGTGGGAACATTTTGAACTGCGCGCACACACACACACACACACACACATACACTCTCTAATACAGATATAAATATATTAGAATTTGCCACTGATTCTAATGGTTTTTTTTTTGTTTGTTTGTTTTTGCTGTTATATAATTGCATTCTAGAAGGCACTGAGAAATAAATAAATTACATGAATTAATAAATTGTCTGCTACTGTAATTATCACAAACTAATAATTTATTTATTCTGATTTTGAACACTATCCCAATTATGAGGTAATTTTCCACTATTTCATCATTGCTTCATTTTGTTTTTGCTTTGGGCCAGTGGACGAGTGTATTTCTTTCTATTTGTCATGTTCTTCATGCATCATTAATGTTATGCACAATGTATTTTTAAGTGACAGAAAAGTAAGTGGACTTTCACTAATCATTTTCTATAATTTACAGATTTTAATTTCATTTGACTACAGTATCAATTATTAAAAGGGTCACAAACTGCAATTTGTATTATTTTATAATGTTCTCTGAGGCTCACTTATAATGTTAGTGTGATTTCACATCATAAAATGTCATAACTTAGAAGTACTAGTCTATTTTCTATCCTGTTTTTGAGCCTCTCTGCAGTACAGTCTGTTTTTATAAGCGGAGCGCATTTAAGACTCGCAAGTAAATGCCCACTGACGTGATTGGCTAACAGTTTTACTCATTAACAACAGATGGATGCTGATGTGATTTGGGTTAAAAATGTATAAATACTCAGTATATGTCAAACGATCTGGAACAGAGAATGCAATAGCCTTTACTCAAACGTATGTGTTGCGACATTACTGTTGGATCCAATATAGTCAGACTCTGTACGCATTATTTTTTACTTTTAATGTCTCTAAACAGCCTGCATCATACTGCATCATAATGTCATTGACCCTGATATAGGCCTAAACATGACAACCAATCCTAAGCATCGAAATTTTGGATGTGAGCCCAAGTGATAGAGTCTAGTTCTCATTCCAGACGTAACGTCACTTTCCGTTCTCATTGCATTTGTGTGCTTTTCCACTGTGTGTGAGAATGGATCAGGTGGGATGAGCTCTGCCTTCCACTGTCTTCATTCCCGCAGCTTCGATATGAATAATAGATTATAAACCAAAACCAGCGTTTGCCTCGCAGGTGTCAAGCACTACTCTTGTAAGGTCAAGAAAGTGTGCTGGGAAGGATATTATTTATATTTCACTTCCCAAATATGATATGCTCACTTCATCGATCCATTAAGTGTGAAATAATACATTTTGTGAAGAGGCTGATGTCTCTGACCATAAATAGGTCACCTTGGGTGGCGGCTGCTTATTCAATCTGGAAGGAGCTCATTAAATCTTGATGGTATGTAATCCACATTAATCCATCTATAGGAGTTTCTTTATGTGAGGTCCTTTCATATAAAAGTCAGTCGTTCAGAAACAACGTCCTGACACGATCATAAATGCATACATTCACACACAAAACATGCCATTTGCAAACAGTATTGTAATTCACGTCTCCTCCTTTGCTTTGCCTTTCATCTGCTAATGTATTCATGAAAGCATTGTTGGTAGGGGGTTTGTAAATTCTTTTCCTCCTCATGCACATCTGAGATTAGCAGCGCGCCAGTGTCTGTTTCGTGCTGAGATTAATGCTCTGAGAATCAGCTATACAGTCCAGCATATCCGGCATACAACCACAATCAGATTAGTGTCCATTTTAACTTCACTCAGTGGTATTTATGTCCAAAGGAGAGAGAAAGAGAAAGTCATCTTTCAATGTGACACAATTTCTAATTTAATTTGTAGCATGGGGAAGTGAGGGCAGTGTTAGCGCATTACCATAATAAAATAAAGGAGACGAATGATAAAGCCATAATTTATTGTGTGTCATATTGAATGCACTGCTTTTTCAAATAGCATAAGTTGCTTTATAGCCTGGCAGTGACAGCCCTACAGCTACAGTATATTAATCAGCAATGAATATCATATTTAAGCACTAAGGCACTCGCAGCTGTGCAATATTGTCAATACAGTCATGGGCTAAAAAGCGTTGTTGGGCGCGACATGCAACTGACCGCTTGCAACTGCTTCAGCCGTCAATGCATTCACAATATAGTGCAAAGCCAAATGCTTCATTGCTTTTATAGGACACACTGTAATAAAAATACTGGTTTTCATTAACAAATGATTTTATTAACCATATAACATTCTAAGAAGATACAGACCCAGCAATGTAAACAAAAACAGAATGTTCTGTCATGCTTTAAATGTGTGTGTGTCATTGCTGTTTGTCTTTACAACATGTACAATATTGTGTCATCACTGTTTTGACTAATGCAACTGAAACCATTTTTAGACTATACTAGAATTCTCTGCATTCTTAACATCAGTGATTCTCAAATGGTGAGTCGCAACCCAGAAACAGGTCGCAAATCAGTTCTCATATGGATCACGAGCAGCAAGATGGAAAAAAGTGATACATGCACAAATAAAATGCAACTAAGCATATACTAGTCCAACAGTATAGCAAAATAAAAGGACTTAAAGAAGAAAACTATTCTTGAATCATCTGTTATTTGGAAGCTGATGCTCACACAATAATCATCCCACTGTCTGACCAATAATGTTTTGGGCTGGTAATGGTTCATTAATGTACAAAATTTGGTTGCCACTTGATTTAAAAGGAGGCGAAAGTCACTTGAGGACCGCTGATGTAAAAGGCTTACATATCCTACCATGAATAAACCATACGTCACCAATTTAGCTAAGGAGACAATCAAACCGCTTCATTATGTGCAGTTTACTGAGTACAAGGAAGCATCTTATAAAATGGAGAAATTAATCAGTGTGGCACAGTGTGACATATCCATTTCCATTACGTGTGAATAATCTGCTGGTATGAAGTATCTGGCTGCAGTTCAATGACATGCCAAGTGGCCTCGTCTTAATACCAACATGCTGTTCCACTAAATGGTTTCTTTTTCTCCCAAATGATGTACGGATTCCTCAAAGATAATAAATATCTAAGGCGAGAACATTTGCATGAAAAACCTCTCAGATTCGGATGCATAAAATATTAGCACTTACTGTAACAAGCTCTGATAAAAAGCTGCCTGGCCCATGGGGACAGAGTCCTGATTGATACTGTACTTTAGTGAGAAGCCCACCAAACCAAACCCAAAGTAAATCAAATCAAACCAAACCAACCTAATGCAACCAAGCCAACCCACCCAGTCCAAAACCAACACAATCCAAAACCAACCCAACCCATTCCAAGCCACCCAACCCAGTACAAACCAGCCCAACCTAACCTAACCCAACCCAACCAATCCAACACAAACCAAACAACCCAACCTGAACCAACCCAATCCAAACCACCCAATCCAACCCAAACCAAGCCAAGCCAAGTCAACCAAAACCAACCCAGCCCAGGCCAGCCAAACTCAATCCAAACAACCCAATCCAACCCAACCAACCCAGGCCAGGCCAGGCCAGCCAAACTCAATCCAAACAACCCAATCCAACCCAACCAACCCAGGCCAGGCCAGGCCAGCCAAACTCAATCCAAACCACCCAATCCAACCCAAACCAACCCAACCTAACCTAACCCAAACCAAACCAAGCCAAAAGCCAAGCCAAGACAACCAAAACCAACCCAGCCCAAGCCAGCCAAACTCAATCCAAACCACCTAACCCAAACCAAATCAACCCAACCAAACCACACCAACTTTACAATTCACTCTTTTCTTTTCCTTCTTTTTCAGCTCATTATTGTGAACAGAACCTGAAGTAGAGGAACATACAGTGGTGAAAAGAAAATAGCTTAAGAGCTTAAGTGATTTGGAAAGGCAAGAGTTTTTGTTCTTTTTGACAGTTAATACTTGCTTGAAATTTCATATGGGTATAATAGGATTTTTATTTATTTATTTATTTATTTATTCATTCCTTTTTTTCTAATCTGGTTTCTTTTACATATCTGGGTATGAGTATTTCACATTAGTATTAAAAAAAAGGATTCATGTAACAAGATGGAAAAAAAATATAAAAAAAATATTTTTAAAAAATATATATAACCACACAAAATTATATATAAAGAAGCATTTTCATCTTTGTAAAAGTAAATGATAAAATGTTGTCTTGCATAATTAATGAACCTTTGAAGACATTTAGGCCATTTCTCAAATGGAAGGCTGCATCCTCCAGAGGTCACATTTGTAGGCTGCAAATGTCATAAAGAAGATCTTATTTCAGAATATTAACAGTTACAAATTTGACCATTACTCTTAATTAAGTTGTAATATCTTTTTGATATAGGATGGTAGAGAGCAGACAGGAAAGTATTGGGTGGAAAGAGAGGGGTGCAATCAGCAAAGGACCTCAAGGCTAACCACAAGGCTATATCGGAGCCAACAGAAAACGTGATTTTTAATCTGGACTTGAACCAGCAAATACAAATCAAGATAAAAGCTGCATACACATAAACATCTACATCTCAAAATAATGAGAAACATATAAAATATATAGCATAATAAAGGATTTAAAGAAAGTCTTATAATGTTTGTCCTGTCAAGTACCGAAGCACGTTATAAAATCTCCATTCATAATATTTATATGATTAGTAATATCTAGCCATAATTTTATTACCCCTCAGTTTGTGGCATCTCTTCTCTGCGAATAGACACTATGAGGAATAAAACCAAGCTGGATGGTTATGAAAGCTGACTTTCTATGGATGCTTTGCTGCACTCAGGGAATATGGAGTGAGACAGCTGGACCAGCGGAGCAGAGGACGACTGCGCTGACATTTAGAGACTTTGCTGTTTATGGACACAGTGGGAGGCTCTTCCTGTTTGTTGTCGCACTAATGAATGCACTGCTAAGGATCCTGACAGCTCAGACGGGTCACCTGGACACAGATTTTAATCACTGCTTTCAGACTCATATGTTAGAAGCTGACAATGTGCCTTAACCAGTCACCATATGACAACTCTTGTGTCTGTCCATGAAGGCAAAACTGCTGTGACTTGATCAGAGCCAATCAGAAGACTGTGCCAATGGAGCAGACCAATCAGATTTCACATGGGCGGAGCCCTCAAGCACAAAGCTTCAAAAATAGAATCCAAGCAATCAACATGATCTTGTGTCTCTTCTTTTTATTTTCCCAGTTAATGTGTTTACTTCTGTTTGCATAATTGCACATTCCTCATCGCTGTTAAAAAACAATTGCCATTCAGGCTTGCAGTGGTGTTTGCACAGTCTCAATCAGTTTCCAAACACAGCGATAATGCATTACAAATCTACTCCATTTGGGGGAAAACATTTACGTCCACAGGCTATAAAACCCACTAGGGTGGCGCTGAGTCATACACAGCCTTGGTTTGAATGGTGCCGTATTTCCATAACATAATAAACTGCAATCAGGCATCCGTCAGGTTGATTTGATGTTGCTTATGTGAGCAAGGAGGTGCGTGTTAATAACTTTTCAGCCACGGATAAATCACTTAAACTCCAGTCCTTCCACCCACTGGTTGTTATGCCGTCATGTCAGTCAAAATGAAGCGTGTATTCCAAAATAATCATTCCCGTCATCGGAATAATCAATGATCGTAGGAAATGATCAATCCTGGTGGAGTTAGGCGAGACTAAACCAGTCATTGTCTTTGGACTGAGCTCAAATTATGATAAAATGATAAAATGGCCTGTTTAAAATTCCATCTCATTTGGATGCCGTCAATCAAAGCTTTCGGTCTGACGGTTCTTCTAAACAAAGATATTTCAAAACCGATATGCAAATCATCTATATTTAACATATCAGGAGAGAAATGCCAATGAGTTCTCAGCTCAAGAATAATAAGAGCATTTCTGAGCATTTTAATATCAGTCAGAATGACTTTTATTATTGGAATGGATATTCCAAGAGATTGTTTTTCAAAACAGAGAGAAAAGGGACCAAGATTGAAGATTGCTTAAACATTTATGGATGGCTAAAACGTGATGCGCCATCTCACCCAGAGAGGGAAATTAGGAAAACACATCCCATAAAACAAATGGAAGCCCTGTGTTTAATTCAACCAGTCTGAGCGCTTTTATTTTTCACATTAGCAGGCTACGGAAGCCCATTTCCACCCCAGAGTACAAAAATGGAAAGGGCGACTGTGAGAGAAAGTTTAAAATATGACATAATATCACTCTAAATACACCTAAAATCACACTGTGAGTTACAAAATTACAGTTATCAGAAACAAAGTTGCTATTACACTATGCGAAATACACTTTCAGTTTACTCTGAGGTGGAAACAGGCTTCCGTTCCTATATAATGTGTGCAAAACAAACTGGATAAATGTCAAATCTACAGTACAAGGGCAAATTGCTGCATTCCCAATGCTACTGGGTCAGTATGCAACTACTTTTTCTTTTTCCCCAACTCACCGGGGCTCTACTGAAAGATGACATGAGGACTAGCATATTAACAAGTTTATGTGAAAGGACTGTCTGGATCTCTTAGGGGAACTGCTCTATATTCAAGCCGAGCAGAACCAAAGGTCAGAGCCTTGAAAACCAATCATATACAGCTGCCTTCCCTCCCTCATCGAGCAGTTTGTGCAAACCTCTCCAGGAATGAGATGTGCGAATGAACAGCCACTTTGGGTCACTCGGAATATTACTCCGTTACATACATATATGAATAATTATTAGTGCGGCACTGTTTGTGAAGCATTTCAGAGAGGAGCTTTCCTGCTGATGGCTGACATACTCTGTGATACTGTGTGACTTCTGATGTAGAGGGACAATTGATGAAAATGGCATCATTATTTTCAGTCATATTTATGACGAGTTCTATGAATAAAAAACAAAAACAAAAAACTTTATGCAGCCTTACACAGTTTGTAGTGACCACAGCTGTTAAAAACAACCAAAAACATGCATGTGGTCCATACAACTTATATACCAATATAATTCAGAGGCATTTCCTCTGGAAGCAATGTCTCCTACTGCATGAGAAAAAAATGTGTACTACAAAAATAAAACAATGCCAATATTCCAAAATACAACATTTAAAAGTAGTATCTAAAACTAGTAGCAGGTAAAAAAAAAAAGTGGGAGTCCACGTCTCTCTCGCCTCCCCTGAGAACATTGAATTTGAATTTGAATTTGAATTTGAGTCCCTAAAGCGTGCAGTGAAAGTAATTGAGAATGAATAGGGGAAAGTCACTTGAGAGGAGGCAATGCCTCAAACACGTTATCATTGGATATGACTGGATATGTTTCGGCTGTGATTGGCTGTGATAAATTCCGACTCTTGCACTCGTGCACGTTCTGCATTCGTGAATCAGTCTGAATGAACAATATAATGGCGTTAATGGAAAGACTAATGAAAGTAAAAGTAGGTAAACAACTCCCTTAGATATAACCATCTGACTTGAAATTGCACGAAAACATGGTTGGTGAGAGTTTTTAGTGAGTAATTGGCTTGGTGTAATTTTTAGTAGTAAATCTCTGTGTTTGTGACCAATAATTACAAAGCTTTGATGACTGATGATCTGAAAAATTAAAAAATAGTTAAAAGTTAACTATTAAAAAGAATAGCTAAACATAAGTTCAGAAATAAAATAAAATGTTTAAACTGTTACTGCCTTGAGTTATTTTTTTTTTTAATAATTGTAAACTACTTAAAAACAAAGAAAAAAGAAGAAAAAACGATATGTTGAATCAACTTAAAATAATTTGTTACCCTGCTGTCTTAAAATCGTAAGTTCATTTAACTCAAATAAGTTTAGTCAACTTGAAATGTTAAGTTGTTCTAAGTGACAACTTAGATATTTGAGTTGACTTAAAAATGTGGTTTGTTAAACTTAAAAGCTGATTAATTTACCTGGCTGCCTTAAAATTTTAAGTTGAATCAACTCAAATATCTAAGTTGTCTCTTAGTACAACTTAACATTTCAAGATGACAAAACTTTTCCTGAGTTGACTGAACTTAAAATTTTAAGGCAGCCTGGTAAAAAAAATTATTTTAGGTTGACTCAACAAATTGTTTTTTACAGTGCAGTAACTTGATGAGATTCATACTTGGCTTTAATAAATAGAATATTGATTAAATCATTAATGTAAAAATATAAAATTGATTTTTTTTTCCATTTTCTTTTTCTGATAGTGTAAGTAATGTTTATTTAACCAAGAAAATGTGACTGGGACATGAATTTACATTTGATTAAAAAACTCGAGAAACACTGCATATGAATCTTGAGTCACTGAGTCTTGTGAACGAATCATTCAATCCAATCTGTGACTGATTCAACCAAATTCAATCACTAATTCTATTCTCTAGTTCAACTCACTGTCTCAATGATCTGGTTACAATAGCAGCTCACTGGAGAGAAAGATTATCAGGGAATAATGGCATACAGTTTGCTCTGTTTCTAAAACACAGCTACCATATGGCTTCAGAGGACTTGGAATATAGCGCACAAGCGGCTGTCATTTTCATTTTTAACAGATGTTAAAAAGCAGTTTCTCCTTTTGTATTCCACTGAATAAACTAACAACATGAGGGTGTGCAAATAATGACTGTGGTAAACAGAAAAAATCTCAATCATATTACATAACTCAAGTTCACAAAGCACAAACTTTAAGAGCTCCTTTCCAGCTTTTCTTTGACTGACTCAGACAGTAGAGCTCTGGGACATTAAGATCTGGGCTTTAAATAAGGTACATGGCATGATGACACACACAAGCATGACTGAACATTTGACAAGAGGTTGTTTTCTTGATCAGCCGTATGTGAAGCATGCAGCGAGCCGATGTTTGTTGTGACCTCTGTAACTCACCCTACAGGGAACGACAAACTATTCACACAGTCTCTTTGCAATTATGTACCTGGATGGACACGCGATTACTCAACAGTCTGCCCGCACACGGGTTCTACCACAGCTAGAGAGTTTTCCTCTGCAATGACCCTTTTAATCACCATGGTGAATCTCAAAACCTGGACTATTTTGGAACACGAGGCAAAAGCGATGAGGGCGATACACAGAATGAGAACTGGTAGCATGGCAACAATCAGAGGAAAAGATTGAGAGAGAAGGCTAGGAGCAAAAACAGAGCAATTTATCAAGGAGGATAACATTCCACGACATGTCCGCTTGTGTTATCGAGAGGGCCGTGAGCCCATCCTATATGCACCGCTGGTCTCGGTCTGATCGTGACAGCGGCAGAATCAAAGAAAACCATTGATCTTAGTGCATCATTATCAAGAGGAGAGCTGTGTTCGCTGCTCTCAGCCTCGCTCTGATGAGGCAATAGTTTTGCTGGAATGAATCAAACGTGATCACTGTCGTCAATAGACTTACGAGGCTGTGAGACATACAGTCTGCTCAATGGGTTGTACTGCTGTGCACAGCCTGTATTGATTGTTAAATCGATGAACATTGAAAATATGTCTTGTCAAAAATGTCTTAAGACATGCATGTCAAATTAAATATGGCGTCTACCTTGACTTAGGCTGTCAATGCTGAATGTACTATACTGTAATAACTAGACATCTAACGTCATATCAAATAATTTCATCAGCAGTAGACAAGTTTATAGGATGAAATCAGGTTTCGTGGTTTTAAGTATGTATGTTATCTTTAAGCCATATGCAAGTGCACTTCTGAAAAATTAAACTTTCAGAAGACATATGTATTATTAACAACAACAACAAAACAGTTTTACCCAAAAAAAGATCAAACATTCTAGTAAATAAGGTCCCTATAAACGAGCAAAACTAAAAAACACCAATAACAAAACATTGCAATCATGGCTATTCATATTGCAGCACCCGTCTAAGAAATGAAAGGTGTTTTTGTCATGTTCAAACGCAGCAGTCTGGAAAGCATTCACCCTGCAGCAGCGTCCATATCCTTTCTGCTCATATTTCATGACTAACAAAAATAGCCGTTCCTTCCACCACGACTAGATGGCTGAATAGGCCATTGTGAAAAGGGCACTAAAGACACATAACCCAAAAAAACAAACGTCTTGAGCGGGGTGGAGGCAGACAGACACGAAAAAAAATAAATGGATTTTAGGTCAATGCATTGTACCGGAGGAAATGAAATTCAGGCAGAAAAAACGCAGGCTTAATGGAGATTGTCTTGTCCTCTCATGGTTATTTGGGACGTGGATTTCTATGAGTTACCCTGGAGTACAGTGTTAAGAGTTGTTATGAGCAACTCAATAAGAGTTAACTGAACATTTTGAAGCCGATAGCATGACAGCATTTTATTTTACCAAAATAACAGGGATCATACAAAATCCATGTTATTATTTATTACTGAGAGACTCATATGTAACTATTGCAGAAGGTTCAAATGCTCACTGATGCTCCAGAAGGAAACACGATGCATTAAGAGCCAGGGGGTGAAAACTTTTTGAATTTGAAGATCAAATTCAGACTTATTTTTTTCTTCTGGGAACCTCGTAACTATCTTCTGTAGCCTCTGAAGGGCAGAACTAAATGAAAAAATATGATATTTAGGCAAAATAAGAAAAATGTAAACATTTCCATTCTGTTCAAAAGTTTTCACCCCCAGTTCTTAATGAATGTTTTTTTCCTTCTGGAGCATCAGTGAGCATTTTAACCCCTCAGTTGTCCTCAGTATGAAAAGATGCATCTCAAAATCATACAGTCATTGTTGGAAAGGGTTCAAATACACCGAAATGAATTGGTGGGACTGTTCAGGACAAACAAGGGACTCATGCAAACTATCACTAAACAAAAAAATCACAGCTGTGGATCATTCAGGTAACATCACAGCATTAAGAATCAAGGGGGTGTAAACTTTTAAATGGGGTCATTTTTATAAATTCAGCTATTATTTTCTCTTGTGGACT
The DNA here is from genome assembly GCF_022985175.1 of Labeo rohita. NCBI lineage: Eukaryota > Metazoa > Chordata > Actinopteri > Cypriniformes > Cyprinidae > Labeo > Labeo rohita. Next base: position 27,684,004 of record NC_066880.1, on the reverse strand, counting down.
ATATGTAAACCTGTTTCATGTGAAATATCCTACTGGGGTCAGTACTAAATTAAAATTAACATGCATTTTGTATGATTCTTCTTATTTTTGTATAATAATATAATATTAATGATTCTGAAAGGGGGATGTAAACTTTTGACCCCAACTGTACATGCACACATATCACTTACGCCAAAAGAAATGCCAACACCTCTTATATCTTACCTCTTTTCCTTTGTCCATCAAAGGAGTTACAAACATAGGCAGGTTCTTATGAGCAATTCTTTTGCATTGAGTAGATTCATTGTTAGCAGTCTGAGTCAGCAGAGAGCACATGAATATTAATCGCTGCATCACAAGTGAGAACTGACACATGTGGAAGATTTGTAAATGAGCGACCCTGCGTGTGGGATGAAGAAGCTCTGCCACGTCAGTCAACTTACCGCCGGCTATTAGATGAAGCTTAATGTTTTATGTACGTGTTAAAAATCACGCAGCTGGTGCAAACACTCCGCGTTCTGCTTATAGAACATTCTGACGCAGATTACTAATGTTACACTACAGATGTTGAGATTGCAAAAGACGCACAAAGAACAGAGATAAGACAGATACCACATGGTTTGGTGTAAAAATCTATAAAAATCTGTAAAACAAAATACAATGTCTGTTTCAATTTCAGTAAAGTTTATGGAACTCTAGCAAATCTCTGGAAAGAGACCTAACATAAGACTTTTTATTGTTTGTATTAATACACCTGTCTTGGAATAGAATTTAGAATTTTTATTGAATTGATAATCAAATAAAGTTAGTACATTTTATGTTTCATTTTCTTGTTTATTTAAATTTGATATTTTAAAATCACAACATTCAAAGTGCATTTTGATAACAGTGATGCAAAACTTCCAGATGTCATAAAATGAACAGAAAATAAAACAGCTTTTATGTGTAGAGAATGAAATCAGTGTTTAGCTGCAGTGAAGAGCCGAACGGAGCGGATTTCTTTCACCGGTGTTTGTGGAGCGAGTGCAGAGCGGAAAATGGAAAACACGGAGTGGAGCGAACTTATAATACAAAAAGCTTTGAGCAAGAAGTGGAAATCTCCATAGCTCCACTCACATATTGTGATCCAGTCAGTTTGTTTCTTGGCAACATGCAAAGCTCATACAACAAACTACTCAACATTAAAGGAGCCATAAACAGAAAAAAAAATCTAAATTTTCCTTATCTTTTAACATATGACAGGTCATTGTAGGTCATTTCCAGTTGGAATTTGCACTAGTGGTCAATCAGTGGTGTGCTTATGAATTATGAATATACCTTCAAAAACTAAAACAAGCACCTCAGATCAAGTCAGATTCAGTGTATGCAACCAGCACTGTGAATTCCTAGCCAACATGATGAGAAATAAATGTTAGACTGATGCTTTTTTTTGCACCTCATTTGTTATGGATGATTTCAGTGGCATTAAAGAGCGATATAGAATCTTGTTACCTTTTACGTGGCTCCGGCCAAGCGTCACAAAGCCTGACGATATGAAGTTGTGAAGGTCATGGCCGCCGCCTCGAGTGCTCTCCTTCGAGTAATGTGCTCCTGTAAATGGACACCAGAACATTAATGTAGAAGATCACTCAGCATCCTGTCGCACTTTGCTTCCAAGGTAAACAGCCGTCAGCAGCATAACAAGCAAAATTCCCAGTGCATTTCAAGACTTATGACTTTCCATAATTCATAGGGCAAGGTCACCTTATCCACTCAACAACACGCTGCTCTGTCATGAGAATATTAGATGCTGGCACCGTCCAAGGTGTTATATTTATTCTTGACGTTCTAATTATCAATGAAATACCAGCATGTACATGGAGGAGTCAGAAAAGTCACACAATAACCTTGAGTACCATCTGGGAGTTTACTGCGGTAGCATTCGTCGTGTTCAAATCTAGGCACCATATCAGTGTGTTTCTGGGTTTTAGTGAACACAGAATCTAATGCTTTTTATTCCTTAAAGGAGAAGTCCACTTTCAGAACAAAATTTAACAGATAATGTACTCACCCCCTTGTCATCCAAGATGTCCGTGTCTTTCTTTCTTCTGTCGTAAAGAAATTATGTTTTTTGAGGAAAACATTTCTGCATTTTTCTCCATATAATGGACTGATATGGCGTCCCGAGTTTGAACTTCCAAAATGCAGTTTAAATGCGGCTTCAAACGAACCCAAATGCGGTTGTAAACAATCCCAGCCAAGGAAGAAGGGTCTTATCTAACGAAACGATTAGTTATTTTCATTAAACAAATACAATTTACATACTTTTTTACATAAAATGCTCATCTTGTCTTACTCTCCCTGAACTCTGTGTATTCTGGCTCAGGACAGTTAGGGTATGTCGAAAAACTCCAATCATATTTTCTCCCTCAACTTCAAAAATCATTTCAAAATCATCCTACATCGCTGCAGAAGTACCGACCCAGTCTTTGCAAAGTGAACATGCAAAGAAGATCAAACACCCTTAACAAGAAATGTAAAACAGCGATATATGGCGATTTTGAAGTTGAGGGAGAACATGAGATGGGAGTTTTTCAACATACCCTATCTATCATGAACCGGAAAAAAAACAGAGTTTAGGGAGAGTAAGACAAGATGTGCATTTGACATTAAAAAGTATATAAATTGTATTATTTTTATGAAAACAACTGATTGTTTCATTAGATAAGACCCTTCTTCCTCAGCTGGGATCGTTTACAACCGCATTTTGAACTACAAGCCACATTTAAACTATATTTCTGAAGTTCAAATTCAGGGCACCATAGAAGTCCACTACATGGAGAAAAATCCTGAAATTTTCCTCAAAAAACAATTTTTTTACGACTGAAAAAAGAAAGACACAAACATCTTGGATGACAAGGGGGAAAGTACATTGTCTGTAAATTTTTGTTCTGAAAGTGGACTTCTCCTTTAAACTGTATGTGTTATCCACCTGAAAATTACAGTTGTGATTTGATGTGTTCACCATTATACCATTTCAAATCTGTATGCATTTCTCTTTATTCTGTAGAATGCAAAAGATGTTTGAAAATAGACATTACAATACTATTGTACACTGATTATCATATCATATTAAATGATAGAAAATCTATTTTTCAAATGGAGCGTTACAAAACCATTAGACAAAATCTAAAAACAAATCTTTAAAAAAATGTGCATGTGTGTTTCATGGCTTTTATGGCTCATATAGTCTAATATAGTGAAAATATGGAGGAAGAAAACAGAGATATGCCATTTGGTACAGATATTTATATGATGAAATTCTGATGCTTGTAATGTAAATCAGTCAGATCTTTATAACAGTATAGTAGATACTTACATAAAATGATATAAATATCAATTGTCGATCTATATCTCCAATAATATGTCATAGTATGATGAGATTTAAATGATCAACACATATAATGCAATGCAATACAATGAAGATTGACAGAAGAACAAATAACTTTTTAGAACAAATTTTTTTTTTTTTTAGGGAGTGGGAAGATCATTTCTTCACTGAGGAACAGTGAAAGTAAAGCTTCTGGAAACAAACATTCCTCAAAAGATCCTGATGACCAGATCTGCTTCAGTTCAGTAAGTGTTCATCTTGAAACATTATTCTTACGTTTACATGATAAAAATCATTAAAGATTTGACAGCAAATAGACACTTGAAGCATGATCTAAAGATGGACGTTTGTACAATTATACTAGACCTTTTACTTGATAAAGTCTAAACTATGAATCAGAGGACAGAAGGCATGTAGCAGTTTGTGTACGACAAAACTAACAATAACATTTTTGGCCTAAGAAATTATTTAACTATGCTTTATATGCTTAATAGTTAATTAATCCATCAAGAATGTGTTCTTTTCATAGCTAAATGACAAGCACAACAGGATGTACAAGGCGACGAATCAAAAGGTTGAGCTGCAGGAAACACTATGTTAAAATGTTGTTTACAGAGGCTTCAGAGATGGACAGATTCTCATACTGAGAGCCTGCATGTTCAGCCTTTTGCTTTGGATCACTAGGAACAGTTGGACAAACAGAAAAAACAACAGCACAGCACTCAGGTAAGAGAAAGATCTGACACAGTCCTCTGAATCAAATAAATGAACATGAGGCAGGGGGTAGAGAATGCAATAAAGCCACAATAAACTTCTTTCACACTAAACCCCGAGAAGCCCAAAGCATCTCGCGCACAGGTGAGCCGTCTTGCCGAGAATTCATTACGCTGTGCCGTTACATGACTATGTAGCTGAATTTAACAGGCTGTTATATTGCCCCCCTGAGGAAATCCCAAAAAGTGTGCTCAACCTTGCCATAGGGGCAAGAATCCAAGATGTCGCTTAAATGATAACGACTTCAGAGCCGGAAACCATTAGCGAGTCCTTGTGATGCTGTGCTTTGACACACATGTGCTAGAGGAGAAACACGCCATGCTCACGTGGGACGCAGGTAAGGCTTCTCAAACCGCAGGGAGAAATCACAGCCCCTACTGCACTAAGATTTTATGGCCCGTCCAACTTTGCTATTAATTGCTAAGTGCAGAGATGAGGAGGCAATAGGTTCAAAAATGTGTAGAGCCATATCATTATGAAATTGCCCATTGGCGCTCCACATCTTAATTAAACTAATTACATCATAGTTTAATAAGCTAGACACATTTTATACATGCAATGCTGATCTCTTAAAGCAATATTTGAGCAAACACACACAAACGCCTACAGAAGAACATTCGCTCTGCTGCTGTGCTACTTTCCTTCGGCAACTCGGAAAAAAAAAACTGCTCTGGTAGAGAGGCATTGTTATTATGTTCATCAGGTATATTTCTAATCAGATATTTTATGCATGCATGTTTCTCAGTGTCAAATCATTCTTTAGTCGCTTCGGTGTGCATCCTGCTACAAGTGAAGCATTTTTATACTTTCCCACGGCTGCCATTTTATAATTCCCTGCATGCTTCCATAAAGAGAGTGTTAGAATACAGTATAAAAACACTAATTATTCACAGTCAGGCAATGAAAACCAGGATTATTCTCTCAGATCATTTTATAAACTTCATTTTAGACTCTCCTCCCATAAATGCTTTTGTGCATCAGGGCATGTGGATATGCATTTTCTCTTTGAGTTGATTCAGTAGATGCTATCAGTACATCGCACTCCAATTTGTATGCCAATTACACACGCTTCTGTAGAGGCTGTCGCTGTCCCTTAACATCGACCCGGGCCAGGACTGGGGGTCTCTGGTGAAAAATATTGGCTCCACTCCCTGGGAATGAGATGTTGTTAGGCTCTGTCATGGCTGACAACACAAAGTCACCCAGCACAGCTCCAGCTCACAGCGTCCTACATGAACACACAGCTGCAAATACATCTGCATCCAACAGCACTTGTGGCATAATGGTGAATACCACAAAAAATAATCATTTTGACTAAAAATAAAAGTAATTTAGAAAAGCTAAGCTCTGGGTTAAAGTGAGGCACCGTGAATGGGTCAGTTTGTAAACCGTGTCTCTCTCGCCTCCCCTGAGCTCACGGAGCTTTAACAGACCTTCTAAAGGCTACCGTGGGTTTGGTGGGGGTAATTTAGAATGAATGGGGGAAAGTCACATGAGAGGAGGCAATATGAATGAATGTTCGCTGTGATTGGTTCCAACAATTATTCCCGCCTCTTGTGTTCGTTTGCGTTCTGCATTTGTGAATCAGTCTGAATGAACAATACAATGGCGTTAACTGGAAGACTAATTTAAAAAGTAAGTAAATAACTCACACACTGAGATAAAACCACTTTCTTACGTCAAAATAAGACTTAAAATGGTGTTTCTAGTGAGTAATCAGCTTGGTGAATTTAAAAGTAAATCTCGGTGTCTGTGACCAGTATTTACCTAGCTTTGTTGACTGATGATCCCAAAAACGTAAAAATAGTTCAAAGTTAACTATTAAAAAGAATAGCTAAACATGAGCTCAAAAATAAAATATATTATTAGGGGTTCAAGTGTGTAGCCCTGAAACCCCATTGTAATTGTTGGAATGGTCACGGATTAGCGATCTCCATGCCATGCAGACCAAACCAAAAATCACAGAGACTTAAAACTTGGAGGGATGGTAGTACTCACACCGCCTACAATGTGACCAAGGCTCACCCCAATCGACCTCACGGGGGCACTACAGCTCATAACTCCTAAACCATCAGTCGCAGGCTCAAGTGTCTTTTTTTTTAAATGTCTCATGCTGGACAAAATGCACGCCTCAGATTTGATTGGGTATTTCACATTTTTTGAAAAACCTACTTTATGCAAACTAGTCCTAGGTTTTTCGCCCAATCGAAACCAGACCTGTGCAGAAAAATTCTCTGGAGAGTGAATATTAATAAATATTAAAAAAAAGTTAAACTTTCGACTCACTGTTGCAAAGGGGCACCAAAACGTTCAAAAGGGACAGGGTCACTTTCAGTAAAATGTCTATAACTGCTGAACGGAATGAGATATCTCCGCCAAATCTGAGATCTCAGGAAAAAAATCACGGGGCTTGGCCACTTGGTGGCACTATAAGAAGGAAAAAACATAAAAATGGCTACTCTTGGTCCGGAGTGCTATAAGTGTCTACAAGGACATTTGCGTATCTCAAAAAACATGTCCGGCTTTGGCTGACGAAATTTGAGCACCTGTTAGACAGGGCTAACAAAGGCTGATTGGAATGAAACTCGGTGGGCCTGTTCGACTCACGGCCCCAAAGGTCTAAGAGAAATTGGAAAGAAATCGGCCACTGGGGGGCGTTATCGCAGTTCTCAAGTTGTAAACGATTATACGTAAATGATTGTACAGTTTTTTGCACATATGCGTGATATTCGTATCATACGATAGAACTCCTCATTACAGACAACTTTGCCTCTAGAACCATTGCTGTCAATCAAATTGTTTGTTAAATTATTGAGAAGATATTAAAACCTACTTTTGTGAACTAGTCCTAGGTTGTTTGCTCAATCTGGACAAAAAAAAAAAACTGCAGTATAATTCTCTGGACTCTCTAGGCCAATAATTTTTTTTAAAAAGTTGAAATTTACCCTTTGGGAAGCTATAACAGGGTCGGTTAGTAAAGGGGCCTGCCTGAATTTACCTCAAATCCTATAAAGTCTAAAGGAAAACTCAAAACTTTACAAAAATGGCTGAGCACATGCGACAAGTGATTCTAAACAAGCATGCAAAGATTTATGGAGATTGGACCACAGCTGGCGCTATAACAGTCATAAACATTAAACAAACATAATATTTCTATGGTAAATTACCTGGATTAGCCAAAAATGCTTTTTTAAATCATTGATTTTTCATATGTGCTTTGATGCTTTAAAACACTTGAACCACGATAACCGCTATTTGCAGCGGTTTAAATTGTTACTGCTTTGAGTTATTATTTTGGAATAAATAAACATAAAAAACTTAAAAACACTAACTTGAAGAGATTCATGTTTGGCTTTAATAAATAGAATATTGAATACATTGTTAATACAAAAATATAAAAAATATTATTTTTTTTTTTCTTTTTCTGATAGTGTAAGAAATGTTTATTTAAGCAAGAAAATGTGACTGGGGGGCATGAATTTACATTTGATTTAAAAAAAAAAAAAAAAAAACTTTGCCTCCTCACTGCAGAACGCCACCACACACCACTGAGATAACATGATTTTGGATGAAAAAAAAATAATTGCTTACCTAACCTTCCTGTCTAAAATCAAATGAGAATACAACTTTCGAATACAACCTCAAAATGAATGAGAACAACATTACAGCTCAAATAATACAGACATTTTAACCGAAGAATGATGCAAGTGCTTTTCTAAAATCATAAGATTCACATTTTTTGCTTTTAAAACCTCCAAAATTGGCCTCATTTATTTCCTCACTGTAACCCAGATTTCATCAACAAAACTCTTCTGTTGACAGTCAAAATCAATTTTGTTTCGAGGTAATCATCATCATGCCACAAATGCTGTCAAACTCGTATTGAACCATATCTGTTTCTTTAAAAAAACAACAACAGATAATTCTGGAAATGGAGAAAAGATCCTAAAGATCTTGGGCTAATGAGCTGCAGTGTATTTCAACAGCCTCGTATCGACCCTGAACCCAGGTCAGGAGTCAAGTGCCCTCATTTACATCATCCTGCACTACAAGGTCACTTTGTAATGAGGATATGGAAAACATGCAGCATAAATCTCACTTAGAGCACATTATTAGGGTTTCCAAGAGCTGTAGATCATCTAGAAGGATAGCTCTTAAATATAAATCGCCTTCGGTTTGCTGTTGTTGCCATATGAGTGACATTTATCTCCCTCAAGTCAAAACTGCCGCTTGTGCGATCATAACTCATGAGAACGTCCAACAATGCTGCGAAGTCCCTCTTGACCTTGAACATAATGAAATTCAGCGCAGCCTTCAATCCAAACACAGCTGAGAGGAGGCGGATCTTTATGGCTCGTCTATAATAGACTCCCATTTAAATATGCCATGTAGAAGTCAGATGTTTACCAAGCGTTAACCTGGCGGATTACACGCGACAGGGCTGAAACACATGCCGCGATGAGAACGGCATTAAATATAAAGCATCTGACTGACAGGCGTCTAGCACACAGTCTGCAGCGCAACATACGCAATCCAACAACAAGCCCCCTGATATATTCTCATATATGCCAATATCATAACTGTGACTGAACGTTGTCCAGTGCTCTGTTCCAAAGCCTAGCGAGCGGCCTACAGAGACAGCATTTAAGACATCATAGGAGGGCTGCAGATGCAAATGCTGTTCCAAAAGGTAGCTGGTTTAATTATGCTGCCAGCTCTGACGTCTCGTTCTGGCAAAACGCTAAGGCAGTAATCCCAGAATGCATGCATTCAAGCTCAGTGAAACAAATCATCAAATGCAAAGAAATATTTAGTCTTTCAACCAATATTTGTTCATGCAATGTGTCTTTATGATTTTTTAGAATGTCGTGCTGTTAGCTTAGCAAGATGCTAACACCAATCAGTTGTGGCATGTGTAGTTGCTGCCTATGTAATTATTCCAGATCAGTCACTTATGAGGTCCCATGATGGTTTTGGTGCATTAAGGTAAATCAGTCATGCATTTTATAAAAGTAACTCCTTCAGTTTGGCTTCTCAACAAACAGTTGAATAGCATCAGGCTGCGTACCGTGATTAGATTTGGAGCTGTGGACTGGGGTGTAGTGGTTTTTGGAGCCCGTGCGCTGCGGAGTGTTGTCTTTGGATGAGCTGTTCATCGCCGCAAAGTTCTCACAGTCGTACTGAGATATAGGAATGGGTCCTTGCTGTCTAAGAATATCCGCTAGGGCTCTGTGGAGAAAAATAGAGAACTATATGACATGAAGTCAACAATAACAACACCTTTTCAATGTTTGGGTGAAAGATCACCTCTGGCTACTCTGTACTCTAATTCCATTGGATTCATACAGAAATAAAGGGAGAACATCTATAAATAAATGCTTAATCATCAGCCACATTTCAATATTCTCAGGGTTGCACCTGGTATATATAGGAAGCCCAGAGGATGTGAATTCACAGCTGCATTATGAAAGTCACTGTTAGCTCTGTAAATGTTTACTGTTACCAGAGAAAGTGAATTATTTTTGCATTTGTTACCCTGCAGTAGCTGAACTGGCGGAAAAGTCAACAGCACACTTTCCTATTACATGCATTCTCAGTTTGCTTGTTTGCTTGTTGGTGTTTATTTGTGCGTTCCAGCGTATACTATACAATACAGGCCAGTTTAATACTTTAGCAGATATTATTTCTGCCACCAGAACAAGCCTTCAGACTAAATTATGTTTTATACATTCAGATGTTCATGTAAAATGGAAAAGTGCAGACAGTCTGTACTAGAGGATTCGAGCGTGAAGCTCTGAGTTCCATCCAACCATTCATATGGGCTGCAAAATGCACTGCAGCAATTCTATTTTATACTATGACATTTTTCTCTGTTTTTCCTATGGAAACTGATTGTACTTCTGCATATAACGTATCCACATCCCAAACTCGTGATTGAGGGAACTGTTTTTTAAAATGTTCCCAAGCCCTCAGCCTCAGAGTTGCCAAGCCAGTAATAAACCAACTGGCCAATGAACACGGAGCCTTGGTCGTGTCCTGCGTGAACGGTGTGGGGTTCTGAGTCCAGACAGGCAGACACTGTGATGAATCTGCGCTTGTTGTGCCCACCAAATGAAGGGGAAAATTGAAGCGTCTGTAATGAAGCGTAAACCCTCCCACCCAAACACAGAACTGAAGGGTGTTTGCTTGGCACTAGCGCTACCGGTGCATATTAAAACTCTACTTGGAATTTTGATCACAGCCCTGTTAGCATGTGTGATATTCCATATGGAGAAACAAAAGATCTTGCAGATACCGCAGATGGTGGAAGCGCTTCTATCCAGTCCACTTGCAACGTTATCAATCACTCCAAAGTTCTAATATGCAAATGAGATTTTGATCTCGTTAGGCTGTTAGGAGCAGTTTGGAAGCCCTAGAGTTCTGGGATAATGAATGCGAGGAGCTCACCTGTGAATGTTCATTTCCTGAGGTGGTTGGGTTGCTTTGTCATACGCGACTTTAGTGGAAACCCCAAGGACTATAATAAAAGCAATGACACCGCAGGTGATGTAGACCGCGGTGTTCGTTTGGTCCATGCTCGGATCGTAAGTGTCACCTGTTGGAACAGGAGACGGGGGCACAGTTTTCACCCAGTCAGGCTTTACGTAGTTCTTGCACGTTTTCTGGTCCAACCGGTTGCCTTTAAACTGGCAACAGAATCGCAGGTAACACGAGCCGCAGCAGTAGCGGTGGTCGGTGTTATTGCACTCGAACTCCTTGTCGAACTGGCCGCTCACGTCGTAGTAGCCCAGGCAGGTTTCGTGCGTGACCTGGGTGATCCGCTGCGTGGACGCGGAAGGCGCGACGGTGGTGCCGTTCAGCTCCTTCGGCTTCTGAGTCCTTTTGGGAGCAGGTTTGGCTCGTTTGGCAGTCAGCGTGCCAAACACGTTGAGAGGGTCCAGATAAATGAGCAGCAGCAGAAAGTGCCGTATACCCATGGCGCGGCGCGTCTTCAGGACCCTGTACAGCTCTCTGTGGTTCCCGCTTCAGGCGCGCTGATCCTCCGCTGTTCTCGAGTCCCGCATCCTTGACGATGAGCTGCTTATGAAGATGCTGATGAAAGGCGCCATTCATTTAACTCAGATTTTCTGCCCCCAGCGCGGTTTTGTGTTTGACTCAGCTGGGCGTCACTGCTGGGGTTTCCGACGAACTCTTGTCAAACGAGCCTTCCCATCTTGCTCTGGGAAGAAGTGGAGACCAACTTAATTGTTAGCTAATTAAATGTTTGCACACTAACTCTGATAATAAACGCACCAGACTCGCATTCGCATCAGCAGTGCCAGATTTCTAACGGTGTATTTAACATTTAGTATCATTATTTGACTTCACTCACGCTTTTTATTCTGTTTTCTAATTTTTAAACACGTTATGAAAATGCATGATTCTTAAACACTGCATCTATGGACATATATATATATATATCGATCTGATTTGGCAAACAATGCATCCGAAATACAATTGCAATGGCATTCGATGCCAATACCATCACAGTACATGGGAAGACGGTTGAATGTATTAAAAGCCAGTTTGACTTCCATGTTTTGCTTATGTGTAAATTAAATACAATCAATTAACAGCTAAAAATCACTTCAAACCGATGCATATCAACACGTCTAATGTTCATTAGCCAATGTAATCGCTTTTACGTGGTTACATGAATAGTGCATTCAGTCTTGATCAGCACTTACCTTGACTTTACTGCTTCAGGCGGGTGTGTTGGCTCTTGCCAAGGTGAAGTGAAGTGGCATTCAGTATCCTATCCCGAACAGACCCATCTGAACGGTCCGCCTACCGTCTTTCGCTCTTGCATCAAACGCTGGCGTCACCGTCCGTCTATGAGCAGCTCTCTCTTTCTCTCTCTCTTTCTCTAGCAGGGACTTGGGTCTTCATTTCCTCGCCACACACGTTACCACACCTATTCACCGGCTTTTACGTGTCATTTGTTATAGTTGCACATGCGTTCTATATGAATATAAAATTGCATGGATTTTCACTGCTGTTTAGCCAGACCTCAGACCGTGTGCAGAAAGTGCAGAAAAAAATCTGCAAACAGCACTGAATAGATTTCCTATAGCAGTCTGTATCCTATCTCCCGCTCCTGCACGCTGTCATTGATTTCAGTTCCTGCAGACTTTTTGCAAGTACTAGAAAACAGCTGTCATAGGAAGTCACTTAAAGCATTACTGTTGTTGTGTGACAGACTGTTTGAACGCTGCTCCAGCAAGTGCTGAAGGAATGAACGCGTATACTGTCTTCTCCAACCTGCTTTAACTCGCAGATTCTTCAGGACACTCTGTACACTCCGTCTGGCTGTTCTTTGTACCATGAATCGCTCCCTGTGCCCCTTAATTACTTTTAATCTTAAGGAGAGCTGGAGCTGCAGCTGGATTAGGCTGCAGAGAGCTGAACACAGATGATTTGGAGATGAATGATTCATAAAGGGGCCTGTGGTGCTCAGGGCTTGACTGACACCATCTCTGCCTTAAAGATTAAAAATGCTACTACTGTACAAACGTTGTGTCTAAGCACTATCATGCCAGTCTTGTAGGGTGTGGTAGTTATTGCACTATACAGTTCAGTGAACCAATATGACGCTATTGTGGGCGCTGGAATAATCTGCATGAAGTCACATGGTTTAACAGCTTTTCCAGGCAGGTATTGTGAAGTGCCTGTGCTGGGTTTTAAGAGATGTTCGACTCTATTATGTAACTGTAATTTGAAGAGAGCTCTTACAAATTTGGTCAGAGCGTTCTTTATATTTTGCAGTCAGTTAACAGGTGTATGCTGTTGGTTATAGTCTGAGCAAATGAAATTTATCAAACAAAAACAGCATTTTGTTATTCAGCTATCATAAATTAATTAGCAGGGTTAACATCAAGAAACAAGAATACTATTTCGAATATTTTTAAGTTCATCCTACACAATCCTCTGATTATGAAGCCTGAAAGCAGTTGCTAAGTTACAGCTTCTTAGTTGTTCTATTTTTTCTTTTTCTTTTCTTTCTCTCTCTCTCTCTCTCGCTCTCTCTCTTTTATTTTAACGATGCCATCCATAGTTTCTCTAATGAAATATTCAAGCGCTTCTTGTGAAATTCTCCCTTGGACTTCACATATTGAGCTTTAACAAATGCATACTTGTTTTAAGATTGCATTCACATTACATATTGCATGCTCTGGGAGGTAAACTATATAAAAAAAGAAAGTGAACTTATTATTAATGGAAAAATGAAACGCGAGAGTGGAAAATGCTATTGCATCATAGAAAATATCCACAAGGAAATATTCAAATCAGTCTGTTTCCAATCCAGGCATTAAAGTAGCTCTGGATATTTTATATCAAAACATAATTCTTGGCCAAAAAAAAAAAAAAAAAGAACAACTACAGACTATATTTAGGCTGTTGGCTATATTGGAATGAGAAAACGTCGAAACACAAATAGAGCAGCATGAGAATCTAGTAGCACAATATAGAAATCCAGTCAAATAATTCCATGCTTGAAGCATAGCAGGTTCTGTATGTACATCATTTCAGCTTTCTGTGGACCATTATTATATATATAAATGTGTGTTTTTTTTCCATTATAAGCCTCCTCATGCATTTCTCCCGAAGGCTTGAAGGGCTTCTGATGTGTCTCGTCTCTCTGTCGATATTTCTGACCCAATTCCTTGTGGAAAATTACTTAAATTACAGCACGAGTGTGCTGAAGAGCTCTTTAAGTCAACTGCCCTCTTGTGTTTCTGCATGTGTGTGGAGTCGCTGTAGACAAAGTGCTTTGTCAAGACTTTCATTTTTTCAAATGCTGTGTCTTGTACACTGGAGGCAGAAGAAGAGAAAGCACAAGCTAATAAGTGTCAGATTCAGTAAATGTATATATGTATAATCTACCTTTTATATAACATTTGAGAAGTGTCTGTTTATCTACATAAATAGATAAAGCTTTTGACCCAACATGGGTCATAATAACAAGAAACTTTATTTCATTTTATTAAAGAAGGTAATATTATAAATACAATATATACACTACTTGTCAAAAGTTTTTTTTTTTTTTTTTTGTCTCTTCTGCTCACCAAGCCTGCATTTATTTGAGTACAGCAAAAACAGTAAAATTCTGAAATATTTTTACTATTTAAAATCTATTTTAAAATGCATTTTACTCTTGTGATCAAAGCTAAATTTTCAGCATCATTACTCCAGTCTTCAGTGTCACCTTCAGAAATCATTCTAATATGCTGATTAGCTGTTCAAGAAACATTTGTTGTTATTATTATTATTATTATTATCAATGTTTAAAACAGTTGAGTACATTTGAGTATATTCTTTGATGAATAGAAAGATCAGCATTTATCTTAAATAAAAAGATTTTGTAACATTATACACTATACCATTCAAAAGCCTGGACTCAGTATATATATTTTTGATATTTATAATATAAATTATAGAATTGAATACTTTTTATTTAGCAAGGATGCTTTAAATTTATCAAAAGTGATGATAAAGACATTTATAATGTTACAACAGATTTCTATTTCAGATAAATGCTGTTCTTCTGAACTTTCTATTCATCAAAGAAGCTGAAAAAATTCTACTCCACTGTTTTCAACATAATAATACTACTAATAAATGTTTAAAAAAAAAAAAAACAAACAAAAAAAAAAAAACAGCAAATCAGAATATTAGAATGATTTCTGAAGGATCACGTGACTGGAGTAATGATGCTAAAAATTCAGTTTTGAAATCACTATTACATTTTAAAATATATTCAAAAAGAGGAGAGTTCTTTCAAATAGTAAAAATGTTTCAAAGTTTTAGCAGAAGAGACTTATGTAAGAGCATTAAAAATCTTACTGTTCAAAAACTTTTGAATGGTAGTGCAAGGCTTTGCATTGTCTGGGACAACAGAGCCAGATTTATTCAGCAACTTCATAGCAACATAAATTATTAACTTCATAGCAAACATAATTCTTCAAGTAAAGGCAACCACAGGACTTGTTTTACTCATGAAAAACACTGTTCTGGGGGAATGGTACAAATACACGCAATAAGTAGATACGTGTATACAAACACACATACATAAATGCTGCTTGCCCAAACTGAATTATTAAAATGAGTGAATGCAACAATTCTTAAACATTTTCTCACAACTTCATTACATTTTGTACAATCTATTTAAATTTGTTAAACAGAGGTTTACATAATACTTCTGCACTGAAACTACATTAATAATTTCTGCTGTGTTAGTGTAACACTACTAAAACAGGACAGGGGAATTTCTAGTACCCAGCATGCTTTGCATGGGACTGAATGGAGAGAGTAAATGTTAAAATGTTAAAATTAAAGTGCTTTTTCATGAGTCTTTGAGCAAGATGAAAAAAGTTGTTCTTTCAAACATTCCAATGTTCTGTAAAATGGATTTAGAAGAGTTTATGTTAGCATTGTGCACACGAAAAACATTGTATATAGTACTTTATTTTAAGGTGTCCTTGTTACACGTTAAATGTATTTACTATTATAATAACAGTTAATTATGAATAATTATATGCAAGCCAAACCCTAATCCTAACCCTAACCAGATGGTAAGTGCATGTAGTTAATCAATATTACTCAGTACTTAAATAACCATATTTAATACTTAAATAACCTTGTCAACAAGCACCGTCCTTCGGATGAGACATTAAACCGAGGTCCTGACTATCTGTGCACTGTGAAAAACAATTTGTTGAGTCAACTTAAAATAATTTGTAACCTGGCTGCCTTAAAATTTTAAGTTTAGTCAACTTGAAATGTTAAATTATACTAAGTGACAACTTAGATATTTGAGTTGAATCAACTTAAAATTTTAAGGCAGCTGGGTTACTTACCCATCTGTTAAGTTTAGCAAACACATATATCTAAGTTGTTACTTAGTACAACTTAACATTTCAAGTTGAATAAACTTATTTTAGTTGACTGAACTTAAAATTTTAAGGCAGCAGGGTAACAAATTATTTTAAGATGACTCAACAAATTGTGTTTTTTTATTTTTTACAGTGTGGTCATAAAAAATCCCCCAAATTTGCCTCTGAACATAACGGCCTCCTAACAATCCCCATATACTGAGATTCATTACTCTGTCTCTTCTTCACCAATAAGCTGGTGTGTGGTGGTCGTTCTAGCGCAATATGGCTGCTGTCGCATCATCCAGGTGGATGTTACACACTGGTGGTGGATGAGGAGATCCCCCCTCACAATGTAAAGTGCTTTGCGTGCTTAGAAAAGTGCTATATAAATGTAATGGATTAATTAAATGTATAATTACACTGTAACAAGGGCACCTTAAAATAAAATGTAACCAGCCTTTTACTTGTGCTTCCTGCTAACACCATTACATTGTGGTAATAAAAAGTTATAATTAGCTTGGTACTGTGTACTATTGCTAGCTAGCTATAATAGTAAACAGCAAGAGATTCAATTAATATGACTTCTACTTTTAGTGTTTATGCAATTCTAGAGCTTGCAGATCAAATTAATCAAATTAATGCCATCTATTCATGTGTCACTCAACTGCTTCCCAATGCTAAATGAGGAATCAAAGCGGTGGAAAATACAGTATAGTCGGAATAAACTCAATCCCATTCATTAAATCACACGCACACAGAGCAGCTGACACATAAAAGGTGCATTTATGCTGAAAGCTCTCATTCATTACGCTCTTTATGTCTTCTGAGTGTATTTTCAGTGAAATTGTCCCTGTGACGCGTGTCAAGGTTGTGATGCTTCTAATCTCATCCATCGTCTCATCTATCACTGATAGACTGAAACATTTTAGGATTTTAGACCGTATAATTAAAATGGTAATAAAGCAGGGGATGTAATCACAGTTTGTAAAATCTCATTCTTGAAATATAATCCATTACCTTTCATTCTCTATACATACAAAAACTCATTCTTCTGCATGTGAGACATGCAGCATTCGTCCCGTTTGCCATTTGTCTGCTAAATGAAATCCTTTTAACATCACATAGTAATCTAGGTGTTCTCATAAAGCGATGTTCACATGAGTATCTATACTTACCTTAAGCCATACTATACCATAAGGAAATGCTTTACTGCACAACATATGTGCGTAACATACTAGAACTGTGACTCCCTTCAGTGCAGCACAAATCCATCCTAACACACATATATATATACATATATACTGTATTGTTCCTGCATGGCTAAAGCATCACCAAAAAAAAAAAAAAATTCCTCTAAGAGTCAAGATCTTTCTTAGTCACAGGTGTTGTCAAGGCAACTTGGCCTCAGCTGTGGTCATAATTTTCTAGCTTTGTGTCTTGCTTGAGTGACTTAGCATTTGGGTTACTTGCAGGACTGGAAGTGCTATTTAAAGGCAAATCCCAGCTAACATTACCTCATCTCTATGGGACTTCTAACTGTTGTAGTTTCACAGAGTCACCACATACAGTACAAACCTGCCAGAGTGCTTACTAATGACACAGTGTTGATGATAAGTTTTTTTTTTTTTTTTTTTTTTTTTTTTTTTTCCAGTCACATTTACTTGGTTAAATAAACATTACTTACATCAGAAAAATAAATTCTATTTTCTATTTTTTTTCATTAACAATCAATATTCTGTTTATTAAAGCCAAGTATGAATCTTATCAAGTTAATGTTTTTAAACATTTTACATTTATTCAAATAATAACTAAAGCAATATCTTTTATTTGTAAACTTATCATCATCTATTCTTTTTAATAGTTAACTTTTAACTCATCAAAGCGCTGTAAACATTGGTCACAGACACCGAGATTCACTTTAAATTTCACCAAGCTGATTACTTACTAAAAACATCCACAGATGTTTTCATGCCATTTTAAGTCTTATTTTGCCATAACAAAGTGGTTATATCTAGTTGTTTACTATTTTTTTTTTAAATTAGTCTTGGCATTAACGTCATTTATATTGTTAATTCAGAAACACAAGAGCCGGGATTTATCATATAGACCAATCACAGCTGACCATAACCTGTCATATCCAATCATATCACAACTGAGGCATTGCCTCTTCTCAAAATGCTTTCCCCCATTCTCAGTTACCCCCCACCAAACTCACAGCACTACACTGATTTTTTGATGTAAGTACATAGTAGGTAAGGTTTTTAATGTTGTATTTTGTAATATAAGCATTGTTTAATTTTTGTACTACAAGAAAAGTCCCTACATAGTGTGTTTTCACAACACATCATCAGTCGGCCATGTTGGTGGCACTGAACATAAACAGTGCCACTGAACCCGAACAAAACTTGCATATTTTGCAGATTAGTACTGCTGAAAACGATCAATTATTGTTATCTTTTGGGCGGCAAAAATTAGAGACTGCCAAAAGTTATAACAAATCAAGGAAAAGGATGCAAAAAACTGAGGAACTGAAGGCATTTGTGGTTGGCCAAACTGAACCAGGATTTTCAGGGCAAGAATCTTGACAACATTTATGTTTGTTCTTATCATTTCTGGTCAGGTAGGTGAAATATTAGGCTAATATCTTAATTTATACGGCTTGTATGTATCTTTACCACTTATTAACTCTATGTGATTTAGCAGCTTCTACATGTTTTTCCATCATTTAGACAGCATAAATGAGCAGTAGCAGCATGAATGTAGTCAGTAGTACATTAACCGAGCAAAACAAAACAAAGTGCAAACCCTCTATAGCATGTCTATATGTCAGCAATATCACACAATGAAAAGTGTTACTGAATATCAACATGACTGTGATTTGTACTTACAAAACTACAAAATACCAGTGCACTTGAGAATTGTAACATATAGTATTGCTAACTTTGTGAGGTTTGTCAAATAACTGAACTGCTGGAGAAGTTTACAAAAAGACTTGAAACCTTCCTAGGAGCTCAACATAGAGCACTGAAACAAAACGGAAAAGACAAGACCCAACGGAGAGCGAGCAGGGATCTGACCCTCCTACCAAATTGAGCGGCTGGAGAAAAAGGGGTAATTGTCAGAAAAGCTAAAACACTGACAGACTTTAAGAGCTCTTTGGCTGAAACAGGAGAAACTGCCAGGACATCAACAATCTGTACATCTCTTCACAGGTTCAACCTCTCTGGGAGTGTTTTCACAGAGAAAGACAAAATCATAGCTGTTTGCTAGAAAAAAAAAAAAAAAAAGAAAACCTGTGGAAGGAAATGTAGCGAGTTGTTGTTGAGCTGCTTGTATTGGATGCAATTTCAGGTGCAAATCAAATACATGCATATCTCAAAACTCACCTGCTCAATCTTGTGTCATAGTGGCAGTAAAACGCTGATGAATGATCTGGATTCCTGCTCAACAGCAACAATAGATCGAAGCATCTAATCTTGCTCCTTTTTTCCTGCAGAGTTGATCTCCAACAAACCTGGGGTGCTTTTCTCAAAAGCATCATTAACCAACTTCAGTATCCAACTTCAGCTGCAAATTCTCTTGTTAGCAACAAGTGATTCAGTGTTTGCAAACAACATCGCAAACTTGTGGGTTGGAATACAACTTCAAACAATGGGTTAGAACAGGGGTGTCAAATTCCAGTCCTGGAGGGCCACAGCCCTGCAGAGTTTAGATACAACCCTAATTAAACACCTGATCCAACTAATCAAGTCCTTCAGGCTTAATTGAAAACTGCATAGTATGTGTGTTGGAGCAGGGTTGGAACAAAACTCTTCAGGGCTGCGGCCCTCCAGGAACTGAGTTTGACACCCCTGGGTTAGAAGCACAATTTCTTGTTAGTATGATGTTGACTTATATAGATCATGCTCTTGTGCAAAATAGCAAGCAAACATGCAGTACTTTTGATATCCTTCCCCACACACTCACAGCATGTCGTAAATCAGTGAAGAGTGCACATGGGCATCAGTGCATAAGGGAACCCCAGCGTATTACAGAAACGGGAAAATGCAGTGAATCAAACACTGAATAAAGCAAAACAACTGGGGAAAAAATAGTGAATTAGTCCTCAGACACCCTCACAACAGCATCTCAGAGATGGTTTCGGGAAACAGTTGGTGACTAGTTCATTTCTGTAATGATAGTTATCATACTATGGTGGTTAAACAGCGAGTTACATCATTGCACAGGAAAAAGAAAAACAACTTGGAAGTTTCAAGTGATCCTGAAGACCTTGATTCGCTGGTTCAGGTGTGTTTAATTAGAGTTAGAACTACTTCCAGAAACTGGGCATTGATTTTAAATAACCTGTTTTCAGAGGGATCATGTGAAACTGAAGACTGGAGCAATGATGGTGAAAATTCAACTTTGATCACAGAAATAAATTACACTGTGCTATATACATTTACGTAGAAGAAAATATATATTTTAAATTGTAATAATATTGAATAATATTACAATTTTTACTATATTACTGGTTAACAGAATACACTTCAGAAACACTAAAAATATTACCTAACACAAATAAATTGTAATGTATATTTAAATAAGTTAATAATATATTATATACAATAAATTATCTATTATATTATTATTCATTTTAGTATGTTATTTATTTTTGATGAAAACTATGGAAATGTTACTGTCAAGTTAAAATTACAAATAAAAAAAGATTAAATGTATTAAATGTGATGACACTGAACCTATGTAGTTAATCACATTGATTTAAAAAAATGAATAATTCAGTTTATTATACATTATGCAAACCTACCAACATCTGTTAACATTTGTGTCTCCAGAATTGTTCATACGCAGTGTTGGGAATTTTACTTTATAGTAACTGAGTTAGTAACTGAGTTACAGCATTATAAAAGTAACTAATTACCAGGGAAAGTAACTACTGTATTACTTTTTAAAAACATGTCCAAATATGTAAAATAAATTGGATACCCAAATATTAAATATGTTAAATGAACGAAATTTAAATGAAATGAATGAGATTTTTAGTTTACTCATCATAAAGTTTAAATACGTGAATGTACACTTAGCATTAGTCAGACAAACATTATGATATGACATTATGATAATTTAGCATTAAACTTTAGTAATTAGAACTTATTAGAACTAGTATAACCATGTATGAATGCATATTTGTCATACTGACTGAACTTAGGACTGGTGGTGGTGCTTACGATACTGTTTGTAATTTAGTGTTTCTATAAAAAAAAAAAAAAATTCTGAAAATATAACAAAAATACTATGAATTCTACTACTACTAATAAAATAAAATGCACTATTGATTCACAGATATTAATCACGTTGTCTGCATTTGCTCAAACTGATTTGCTGAAATCAAAATGGGGTGATAATAGGTGAGCGCAGCCTACTACTGGAGAAACTGACAGCTTATAAAAGCTAAAGAATTCCAGAGTAACTCTGTTATTTTGACAGGAAAATACAACAAAGAATATTGTTTACATGATGTCAATTTGGATGGTATATAAGACTCTCGATCTGTATGTTTCTTTGCGTGTGTGTAAGACTAAGCAACGTCATGTGCCTTCAAACTAGTGTTTACGGTTTGTTAAATACTGGTACGCTGTGCATTCCATTCAGATTAACTGAAAATAAAACTATAATATTATAATAAATTATAGTAACGCCACATTTTATTGTCAGTAACGGTAACGCTGTTGTAACGGGGGAAACTTTGTTTGATTACTTGTTACTGAATAAAATAACGCCGTTAGTAACGCCATCTATTTATAATGCCGTAATTCCCATCACTGTTCATACGTACATTGCTTTAGTTTTGTGTCTCAGTGCAAACATACAAGAATGTCTGTGTGCTGGAATCACAATACTACAACTCTAACTCACTTCTGGCCCTAATATGTGATTGAAGACAAATGGAGAAACAGCTCACCTTTGACAGAGAGTGCTAGAGCTCAGTCTTTCCTTATTTAAAGCCTTTCGGCCAGCCTTTCACTACACTCATCATTCCCCTTCATATCAGAGTGACTGAGAGCCAAAGAAACGTAAAGCACCACATAGCATTAGAGTTATAGGAACTGCTACGGGCTAACATGAATCATGAGTGTCTCAGAGGAATACTTTTACAGCTGCCACTGTTTTCCTCTTTCCTGACGTCGACTGTGGGATGAATGAATTAAGTGGGTCACAGCTGCTAAGACGAGCACATATTTCAGCTTGTTCAGACGAGTTTTCCTAAGGCTGTATGGGCAAAGAAGTGAGCATGCATGTTAGCCTGATACCCTCTCTTTTTACTCTCTTCTCTCGTAGAGCCAGAAGTGCATGAGACAGAATGCTAAATCATTCATTTACACAATGCTTTTACATCCTCCTCCTGTCTTTCCGTGTTTGTTGTGCTCAGATTTTAAGGATTTTTCCAGGTCTTTCAAATGTGTATGTGTCGTAAAGTAGACTATCACAGACAATACTTTTTGTCATTCTGGAGGCTTTAAAAACAGAAATGAGATGCTCTTATTTTTTCAGCTGAATTATTCCGTAAAATTGCATTTGTCATTTGAACTGTACGGGTGTCTACTGTAAACTGTCCGTTTTGAGGAAGTGGGACATTTCTACAGTAGGTGGATGAACATCTGGTTATATTACTGATATAATTCCTGTGGGTGATGTTTTAATTTAAATCCATGTTTAAGTGCTATAATCGGTTCCCCAGTGCATCTACCAACCCAGAAAATGTGAATAAGCACAACCCAGTAACATTGTTTTGGTAAGTCTTTTTCTGCAGGCATGTGAAAAAATGAGCGTCAGATTTTGCTCCCCCTGTGATGTAGTCAGGGGATCTTATTATACTATTACAGCCCTTGAATCTGCACGTTTCCACCCAAGGCACCGTCTTCTTGTTTTCATAAGCGACAAGGGTGTACCAGTTCTAACACCATGGTGAAAGTTCGAGCGAAGCATGCTAACTGTTCTGTTCTTGGCTGCACAGACGAGTCCCAGCCTCAGAGGAGACAAGAGAGCAGTGGATTTATTGATTTATTTACTGTATATTACGCTGTTGCCACACAGATCTAATATAATCATGTGATTTATTATTATTACTTGTGTGTATTTGACCATAAGACATGAAAGAGTGTTTAGCACTCACATGCCATGTGACAGCTGCTTTCTGTGCGCATGATTTGGATGTGTGCACTCAGAAAACCCTATATCAGAAGTTTAAACTAATATGGTTTAAAAGGCATGATTTCAGAGTATCTGAATTATAAGTTGTAAAGACAGCTCTATTCTGAAAAAGGGGAAAGGGGAGCAGCAGCTCATTTGCATTTAAAGAGACATGCACAAAAACAGCATGTTTTTGCTTCCACTCAAAATAGGCATTTTCAAAATGATATAATAAATGATCTGTGGGATACTTTGAGCTAAAACTCAGGGCCATAACTGGTCTTCTTTAACAAATTACAGTTGCAACAGGGACTGGCTGCCTTCTCTATGTGGTTTAAGTCAAGTCACATTTATTTCTATAGCGCACTACAGATTGTTTCAAAGCAGCTGATGAACAAGAAAATACCAGAATCAGTGATGGAAACTCAACTGTGTTCAGTTTTGTCATTATTCAGTTCAGTACAGTGTTGGTTCAGTTCAGATCAATAACTGTGTGAAATTCATCACTTTGAAACTCAGCTAGAAGTTGTTGTACAGAAGGCAGCAATGTCTTAATTCAGTTTAATGTTGATTTAATTCAATTCAATATCAATGTTAATGTTGTAGAATGTGATTAAGCTGGATGTGTTCTCATCCGATGGTGTCAGTCAACGTGGACATATCGACATATTGGCTTTCAGACCCCAGCTAAGTAAATTGTAATTTACACAAGATTTGGTTTAGAAATCAGTATAGTTAAACTGTCTTAAATTTCTGAATTAAACAGAGTAGAGCATTGAAATAATTAGGTTAGTTCAAACAAAAATGAAAATTCTGTTACTCACCCTCCCTTAAAGGAATAGTTAAACGAGAAGTCCACTTCCAAAACAAAGATTCACATATAATGTACTCATCCCCTTGTCATCCAAGATGTTATTGTCTTTCTTTCTTCAGTCGTAAAAAATTATGTTTTTTGAGGAAAACATTTCAGCATTTTTCTTCATATAATGGACTGATATGGTGCCCCGATTTTGAACTTCCAAAATGCAGTTTAAATGCAGCTTAAAACGATCCCAAATGCGGTTGTAAACGATCCCAGCTGAGGAAGAAGGGTCTTATCGAAATGATCGGTTATTTTCATTAAAAAAAATGCAATATAAATACTTTTTAATCTCAAACGCTTGTCTTGTCTTGCTCTCAATGAACTCTGTGTATTCTGACTCAAGACAGTTAGGGTATGTTGAAAAAGTTAAATCGTATTTTTTCCCTCAACTTCAAAAATCATTTCAAAAGCATCCTACATCGCTGCAGAAGTTCCAACCCATTTTTTGCAAAGTGAACATGCAAAGAAGATCAAACACCCTTAACAAAAAAGGTAAAACAGCGTTATGGGACGATTTTGAAGTTGAGGGAGAAAAAACGATCAGAGTTTTTTGACATACCCTAACTGACATGAACCGGAAAAAAATACAGTCCAGGCAGAGTAAGACAAGACCAGTGTTTCTCAGCTGGGATTGTTTACAACTGCATTTGGGATAATTTGAAGCCGCATTTAAACTGCATTTCGGAAGTTCATAATAGGGGCACCATATCAGTCCATTATATGGAGAAAAATGCTGAAATGTTTTCCTCAAAAAACATAATTTCTTTACGACTGAAGAAAGAAAGACATGAACATCTTGAATGACAAGGGGATGAGTACATTATATGTGATTCTTTGTTTTGGAAGTGGACTTCTCCTTTAACTTCCCGAACAAAAAATTACAGATAATGTACCCCCTTGTTATCCAAGATGTTCATGTCTTTCTTTCCTCAGTCGTAAAGAAATTCAGTTTTTTTTTTTTAGGAAAACATTTTAGGATTTCTCTCCATTTAGTGGACTTCTATGGTGCCCGCGAGTTTGAATTTCCGAAATGCAGTTTAAATGCAGCTTCAAAGGGCTCCAAACGATCCCAGCTGAGGAATAAGGGTCTTATCTAGCGAAACAATCGGCTATTTTTTTTTAAAAAAATTAGCTTATATACTTTTTAACCTCAAATGCTCATCAGTGTCTAGGTCTGCGTGAACTGTTTTTTTTTTCCGGTTCAAGACAGGGTATGTTGAAAAACTCCCATCTCATTTTCTCCTCCAACTTCAAAATCATCCTAAATCGCTTCAGAGGTACAGACCAGTGTTTACAAAGTAAACATGAAAAGAAGGTCAAACCCCCTTCACAAAAAAGGTAAAACAGTGACATAGGATGATTTTGAAGTTGGAGAAGTTGGAGTTTTTCAGCACACCATAACTGTATTGAACCAGAGTTCACGCAGACTTAGACAAGATGAGTGTTTGAGGTTAAAAAGTATGTAAACTGTAATTTTTTTTTTTTTAGAAAATAACCAATTATTTCACTAGATAAGGCCCTTCTTCATTGACTGGGATTGTTTAGAGCCCTTTGAAGCTGCATTTTGGAAGTTCAAACTCAGGGGCACCATAGATGTCCAATCTGTGGAGAGAAATCCTGAAATGTTTTCCTAAAAAAACATAATTTCTTTACCACTGAAGAAAGCAAGACATGAACATCTTGGATGACAAGGGGGTGAGTACATTATCTGTAAATGTTTGTTCTGGAACTGAACTACTCCTTTAAGACCTTTATTTGTCTTCAGAACACAAATTAAGATATTTTTGATGAAATCCAAGAACTTTCTGACTCAGTCTCCATAGACAAGTTTAAGGCCCTGAAAGGTAGTATGGACATCGTTAAAATAGTATCATGTGTCATTAGTGGTTCACCCTTAAATTTTAGGATGCTAAGGATATAAAAAATAATGAATTTATTTAATTTCATTGATGTCCTTAATACCTTTGTATGCGCTGAACATGGAAGTATCAATGCTGTCTATGTAGGGTCAGAAAGCTCTCAGATTTGATCAAAAACATCTTAATTTGTGTTCTGCAGATGAATGAAGGTCTTATGGGTTTGGTACGACATGAGGGTGAGTAATTAATAACAGAATTTTCATTTTTGTGTGAACTATTCCTTTAACTAAAATATGCTTTTAGAATTTCTGTGCTTTACTGCTTCTGTAGACTTTTTTTTTAAAAAAATCCTCAATGGAGAAAGGCATTTTTGTGTTGTCAAATCATCAAACTGAGTCATGCCAACCAGCCAAACCTCCAGCCTTTAGCTTTGCATTTGTCATTTTCTATCGCTGCTTGATCTCTTTGCTGAGTTTCTGGTTTCATCTCTAGTCTTGAATCTTAGTCTGTGTGTCAGTTTCAGACTTTACAATTCTCCTCTTATGTATCTGTAATATCTCATATTCTATTGCAGGTCACAGAAAAGTTACTCATAATTATTTTCTTTAATTAATTATAACACACTAACCGTTTACTGCAAATAAGCCTGTGTTCACACCTCTTGAGGCTCGCAGATCTGACAGCACGTCGACTTCCTGCAGCAAAGGTGTTAAAAACAGCGGCTCATACATCATATCTGAGACTGTGATGATGGATGGATGATCAAAGGTTTTGGCCAGCAGCGAGGCCAGAGAGCGAGCTCTTCCGCATGAGGACACATGTTCATTTACCCCACACAGCTGGACCACGTGTCTGCAATCCCCACGAGACGCTTTGACCTTTTTTTACTCCATCACAGAAAAGCCATTAAAAGCATGGCATGAGTGAGACATCACTTATGCTAAAATGTATTTTGGACCACCTACAGTAAACCTGTCGTGTCCGAGTCTGACGCTGTCCTTCTGCGCATCCATGCGGAAACACCGTTAAAAACTGCAGCCAGCTGTGCAATGAGAGAAGATGGATAATTCCTGTTAGATTTAACATGAGCACTATAATCAGCGCTTCTCCAAACTCGCTTTTTCAAAGACTATGATTCTGCTTAGAATCTAACAGTAAGTGTTAAAAACACCAGTGAAAAGAAAACCCAAAGGGCATAAAAACCTGTTTAAGAAATGCAGAGCACACCTTCGCATTCATGCATCTCAGTTTGTGTGTTGCATAAATGTGCATAACGCTGACACTGCACTGTACTGATGGATCAATGTCTCTTTTATGTACAGCAGAGCATATTCCAGCTATAAACAGGATTGACACAACAATACAAATCCCATTCTTGTCTTATCAAATCCTTTTCGAAGTAGAGAAGGAAAAGTTATACAGAAAAACTCAAATGACCTTGACTGCTGGATCGTTTGCATGGGAGGAATAACCATGAAGTTCCATATTTGAATGCTAAGGTACCTGGGAAGGTTCACACTGATTTTAAAATAATGTAAATGTCTAAAGTCATCTAAAGTCATACAATAGCTTGTGTGAGAAACACAATGTACACAATTACAATGTTAAAGGGATAGTTCACCCAAAAATGAAAATCACCCCATGATTTACTCACCCTCAAGCCATTCTAGGTGTATATGACTTTCTTCTTTCAGACAAATATAATCAGAGTTATATTAAAAATGTCCTGGCTCTTCCGAGCTTTTTAATGGCAGTAAATGGAGTTTAAGATTTTGAAGTCCATTTTTTATTATAACTCTGATTGTAGAATGACTTGAGGGTGAGTAAATCATGGAATAATTTTTATTTTGGTTTAACTATCTCTTTAAGTATTTTATACTTAGCTTCAACACTCTCTATAGTGCTCAATATCTGTACGTCTGTGAGCCACAGGCCCGTATCTGCAGCCGAATCACTGATATTCAGCACAGTGTGACTCTGCTTCATTTAACCACATTCCTTCCTCTTCTCATGTTCATCCTTTGGAGTGACTAATTTACACAGAATCCACTACGGTTCAATTACTTTGCCACTGCACCCAGACAAGTCAGAGACTAAATGAGTCAAAGCGTATCCGCACTGTCACTTTTAATCAAAAAGTTAATGGTTAAAGTACGGGCTGCTTTACCAGGTGCCTCGTTAGGTTTGACACTGATCGTCGTACCTTCATTAATATAAGGCTTTTTCATCTTCAGACCTCACAACACAACTTATACAAGACCTAAAATAAACTACTGTAAATATGTGATGGTGGACCACAAAACCAGTCTTAAGTAGCACGGGTATATTTGTAGCAATAGCCAACAATACATTGTATGGGTAAAAATGAGCAATTTTTCTTTTATGCCAAAAATCATTAGGATATTAATTCATCATGTTCCATGTTCCATAAGATAGTTTGTAAACTGTCTGCCGTAAATATATCAAAACTTAATTTTTTGATTGGTAATATGCATTGCTAAGAACTTAATTTGGACAACTTTTAAGGTGATTTTCCCAATATTTAGATTTTTTGACACCCTCAGATTCCAGATTTTCAAATAGTTCCATTTCGACCAAATATTGTCCTATCCTAACAAACCATACACAAATTGAAAGCTTATTTATTCAGATTTCAGATGATCTCTATTTAAAACAAAAACTGGTTTTGTGGTGCAAGGTCACATATTGCAAACAACATCCACTTTGTCACCAAAGTCACACTGAACTCATAATGGACAACTCTTGGACAACAACTGATGACATTTGCATCAGTGCGAGGACAGGACAATAATTCTCCCATCCAACAACTCGTCACTCGCATGAGATCACAACAATTAACAAACGACAATGAGCCAACAATCCATCAATTCCAGTTCAAGTCCAGCCCTACAGGCTTCCAGTTCATTCCAACTTTAAGGACAATTAGGGCAAAGACAAAAGTCTGCTTTTAAAGCATACGTGCACATATGGTTGGCTCATGAAGTAAGCTGTAGGAATTAGTTTCAGTACTTCACGCATGCCGTGTGATTTAAATAACGCTTTTCTTACTTTGGAATTTCCTTCCAGGTTCTGTTGAACTCATGACTGCAACACCTCTAATGAAAACAGATGGCTCAAAACAAATTACCACCGTAAAGCTCGCTTTGGCATTTTCTCCATACGTCTTGGTTCCCCTTCGTATGCTTCTCCGACAATATGTGAAAAATGGTCGAATCAATCGAGGAGGAATTTATTAGCCACCTTACTTAGACTGCCAAATCCGACCATCTGTTTTTATTGGACAAAACACAGAAATCCAATGCTTCGGTTTAATGTCTTGGCACGGGAACGATGTTGTGTTTTTCTTTTGTTAGACAGAAGACTTGCTTATTGCTTCTCTGACTGATGCATTTCAAAGCGCTCATGGTGTCGGTCACCTTGTTTGTTACTGCAAACTTTAATGAATCTACAAATTGACAAGTCATCAGAAAAAAACAAAACAAAACAACAAAAAAAAAATACAAATCTTAACTTGCACAAATAAAACAAATGTTATATCTGTGCAACAAAACAAATAAATCAATATATAAACACACATGAAAGTTCCTTTCCAAAGATGGCTTTGCTCTATGCAGCCATGACATTTTTATTTTCTTTCTGCAAAGTTCTCACGCTGACTGGTGCCAAGTATGCTAATACAATTGGATGTTTGTTAAAGCGTTCAGGAGAGTTAGCAGAGCTCTCAACGCTGTATTATTCATGAACTCTGAATCATAGCACTTTTTAATATTACATTTATCTAGGCTGTACAGGCGATAGCGAAATCAGCACCAGTTCATTTTATACCAGCTAAACATAATACGATTGCAGCTATCGGTCTGATGAATAAAGGTAACCATATGCAGTTATGCACACTACATGCAAATATGTACTTTAATCCTGCAGCATACTGAAATGGCTGAATTTACAATAGCATACCATCATATAACAGAGTATTATGGTTGTATTCTGAATTTAGCTAATGTTTTGTTTGCTTAGAGACTCTTTTTTCTTCGCCCCCTTATTTATTATTTAAAACCAGAAATCCACCCCCACTATATAATCTGATGGTTTATCAGCATTGTTGCCAAATGTTGGCACTTAGTAATGTTAAAAATGGCACAAAATGAACATATACTGGTACTACTAGCAGATGCTTTTGTCCAATAAATGAGCCAACAATGTTTAAAGTTTTTCGTATAGAAAACTTCCACATCGTTGAAGAAAAACACAATAAAAACTGCATATTTTCTTCTTCAGTGTTTTATTAAATAATTAAAAAATACACTCTTCATTATTGAATGAACAGGCCTACATCGATCTGTTATTTTCTATAAACTGTAAATGCATAAAACATTTTAATTACGGTATAAAGTTCATTCAGAATAATTCATTTTTTTAGTGTTCACCATGGCATACTTCTGGCAAAGTTGAGCCTGGGATTTGGTCGAGCCCCAGCAGCAATAAAATAAGATTTATAACGTAAAGGCCTTGGTTTTTTTTGCTTTCAAAAAGAAGGCTGATGCAACTGAGACATTTTACATAACACGAAATGACACTTAACTCAGAAATGATGAAACCTTTTTAACTTATGCAGATCTTGCCTTTTATTCAGTGGAGGAAGTGCAAACACTGCCTACACACACGACGCCTATAAACAGGTGGTGATATGATAAACAATTTAATTGGCTATGATGTGTAAACCTCTCGCTATCTCTATCTCTCCTGTTCTAAAGAATATATATTCTAACAACATTTAAAACCTCATTCTGTCTCTATTACAAACATAATACACCACTAGTTTTTCTCAACACCCACACTTGGACTTTGGCTGGAAAAAAAAAAAAAGAACACTAGACTATACAGCCTTTGGAAAATATATTATTACACGCTCCTCTGGGTTTAGATGTCAGTTATCGCAGTCTGTTGTGTAACGGCCAGCAGCTCTTTAAGAGGGACGTGCTGTAGGAGCCTTACTGGGCTGTCAGGGTTTGGAGACGGTGAGGACGGTACAACCGTTCAGTCTAATTTCTCCCTGTACTCGTTCTCACAGATGAGACCAGACAGCTCGAGCTGTCCGACATCATTGGAGTCAGGAAGAAAGTTTCCTCTCGTAGCCGAGACGTTACGCACGTCTCAGGCAGATGGGGCTCTCGGAAAGAAGTTTGATTCCAGTCAACAGCAGAGAGCCCTGGAGATTCAGGGGAAATTTAGTGCACGCATCGTTTAGCTCTTTAATTTCAGGCTCCTGACTAGAGCTTCAGTGTTCTATGGCTGATTGGCTTTTCTTCTCATTACTAACGTAGTCGCTCTCTAGAGAGTCCCTCCCGTTGGTTTTACCAAAAATGATTTATTAAAACGCACTACAACATATTCATAAACAAACCTCAGGTTTGGGTAAAATCTGTGAAATGTCATATCAACTTGATGCCGTGGAATTTAATAAATTACTTTCGTGCTGAAAGCCCATTTTGGTAACTCAGGTTGAGACAGGTAGAGAAAGATTGCTGAAGATGAAGATGAACCTCCTGCATTCACTTTCACACGGCAACACATTTTGATGTAAGTTTTGTCTGTACAGAACGATGATCCATCAACCAGTGTGTTATTAAACGAAATAAATAAAAATGATTGCTAATTTAGTTGATAAAGCTCACAGCACTGGGGTAAGAGGGCACAGCTTTAGATTTTGTTTTTAGATCATCAGTGATCTAGAGAAAAAAATTAAGTTGTGGGTCATCTTGCCCCATCTTATCCTACTCGATTAAATCAAGTGTGCGCTGTGCTAAAGTTTTTGTGTGCATGTAATGGGACCTCTCTCTTATATTCAGAAAAATATAGCAAAATCTTCTACACACACACAAAATTGGTTCTTCAGCAGTTCTTTGCAGTGGTTGAGGTGTTATAGCTCGCTACTGTATAAAGAACCTATTAAGCCCAGTATGGGTCTTCAGTTGTTTTTGGGGTGGTTAAGGTGCTATATTGCACCAATGCTATGCAAAGAACCTGTTAAGCCCTAGCTGTTTTTTAAAGGTTCTCTAACTCTCTTTTAGTCTCTTAGTTTAGTTGGGGATATTAGTATATATATATTAGTATATATAAACTAAAACATTGGAATACAGTGTATTTCCTGAAGATAGCGTGGTTCTCAGCCTTTCTACTCCCAAGGCCCCACATTAGGAAATATTCCAAGGCTGCCACATAAGACCTTTTGACCTCAGACAAGAATAAAAGTGATTCAGAACAGCTTTTCCAATTGCAGTAAATTTCCATTCATAGCAAACAAATGGGAGTGGAGTAACGTACACTACCAGTCAAAAGTTTTTGAGCAGTAAGATTTTTAATGTTTTTTAAAGTAGTCTCTTCTGCTCACCAAGCCTGCATTTATTTGATCCAAAGTAGAAAGCAAAACCAGTAAATTTTTGAAATATTTTTACTATTTGAAATAACTTTTCTATTAAAATGTAATTAATTTCTGTGAATCCTTCAGAAATCATTCTAATATTCTGACTTGCTGCTCAAAAAACATTTGTTATTATTATTATGTTGAAAACAGGTGAGTAGATTTTTTTTCAGATATATTTGATAAACAAAGTTCAGAAGAACAACATTTATCTGAAATAGAAATCTTTTATAACATTATACATTTTTATCATCACTTTTGAAAGATTTGCAGCATCCTTGCTAAATAAAAGTATTCATTTCTATAATAAAAAATATCTAAAATAAACAAACAAATAAATAAATAAATAATTATACTGACTAAATGCTGAACTTTGGATCTTTCTATTCATCAAAGAATCCTGAAAAAATCAAATGTATGCAACTGTTTTAAATAATAATAATAATAATAATAATAATAATAATAATAATAATAAAATGTTTCTTGAGCAGCAAATCAGCATATTAGAATGATTTCTAAAGGATCATGTGACACTGAAGACTGGAGTAATGATGCTGAAAATTCAGCTTTGATCACAGGAATAAATTACATTTTAAAATATATTCAAATAGAAAGCAATTATTTTAAACAGTAAAACATTTTTTAAAATGTTACTGTTTTGCTGTACTTTGAATCAAATAAATGCAGGCATAGTGAGCAGAAAAGTCTCTTTAAAAAAAACAAACAAACAAAAAACAGTTTGCCGTTCAAATACTTTTGACTGTTAGTTAACTCTAAGGAGGAGAATGGGGTTCCTCTTATGGTTTTACATAGCACTATTTATCAAAGGTGCTGTATTGCTTTACTGTGTTCCCCTATGATTACAAGCCAATGAACCACCTTTTTTTCACCTCATTTTTGTTTAGAATGTACTTTAACTGGTCAAATTTCTCTCTTTGTAAAGATTGCATTAGGCGTATTTTATGACAAAGTACTTCTACAGAGAAAGACATGCAATTTCTAGTCTGCTTTACTTGAGCCAGATGTTTATTTAAATGTTTATGGTAATCAGTCCCAAGCTTTATTTAAATAAAGATCAACCTTACAGATACTGTATATCACCATTTGTGGTGTGTGTGTGAGTGAGAGACTGAAAGACAGAGTGTCAGTGTTTGTGTGTTATACTATTTGTGTGTGTGAAAAGAAAGAAAAAACAAAGACACTGCTGTAATGAATTTGTGCAAGAATACTGTGACACATTTTGATGATTCATAGCAATATGGGAACTTTCTGAAGCAACATACTGAAATATATTGTTTTCTTAAGAACACTAACTTAAAAGAGTAATTTCCTTTCATTCTTAAATCTGAGAACAATTCTGTCAAATAACACAATGACTGATGTTCCCCTTGTGAAAAAGCACAGAGCGTTTCTTTAACAGTGTAGGGAGCACTGAATGTCTGACGATGACAGATGAGGCTTTTCTTAGAAAAATAAACATGAATCATTACCAAAGAGTGCTCAAATAAACTATAATAAATTACCCTAGGCATTGAGAAGCACAAAACGGTTAGCAAAAAAACTAAACAAAACATCAAAAATAATAATAAAAATAATTGTTCATCGTCATCTCATCAATCCCCCAACTCCCCCAGTTTATTCTGGTTTACTTAGGTAATGACTAATCATTAACATTTACTTTTCTTAGACAGATAGATAGATAGATAGATAGACAGATGTTCTGAAGAACATATAATAGTTGACATAAGAGGCGTAAGGTGCTACGCCGTACTATATCTTATAATAGCATGCAGGAACAAAAGTAATGTGCCATTTCTTCTCACAAGTACATTCCCATTTCAGCTCCAGGTTTACAGACAGGAGTGTGAAATAGGCAGGTTTGGAGTGGAGACATTACATTTGCAGAGTGCGGAAAGAGCGCCATTAGCACCGAGCTGTCTTGGTTTAATCTGATCTCATCGTTACACAAGGGCTTTAAAAGAGAACGCTGAATGAGCATTAGGAACGGCGCGTTACACCCCGCTGTACGATTATCGGTAAGGCTTCTGGTGTGAGCGAGTGCAAAGTAATTCAGAGCTATTCAGAGGAGCCATCATGAGCTCATTTGATTGTGTATCAGGTGTCTGTGTGGTTATTTACAGAGATGTTCTTTGCTTTAGTTGCATTGTAATGACTTTAGTGGGGCGCTGAAGAGCTTCCTAGCCTGAGGTGACTAGCAGCGATCGCTGATGAAATGTGAACGGCGGATCGCTTTCGTCTTGACCTTGCGCCAAGCTATGAGCAATTTCTCGAGGAAGCTAAGTTACATGGCTCGGGCATGAATCTGGTCGGCTGCCAAGCCTCGACTCCTGAAAGTCAAGTTTTTTCAGAGTCAATAATCAGCATGTAGCAGAGCTAATTTCCATAGCAATGAAGCTTATTAATTAAAGCAGTTCAGCAGTGCTTTAAAATTCTTCTGAAGCATTCAAGACACACTGTGGTCTTCAAACATCCATCTGCTGAAAACCACAGTCATTCAGTGAAAGTTACTCATTATGTATTCCTAGGATTCAGTAAGTGTTGATGGCGCAAATAGAAAACTATAGGCCTCTTCAAAGTAATTGTACAGTAATCACATAGTGGAGTATAATCGTTGTCTTTATATTGTTTAAATATATGCAGTCTTAATTAAGCCAAGTGGATTTTGAATAAATTATTTTTTTCATAAAAAACAGTATAATGGCTTTTTTATTTCTGAACACAGCAGGAGATCTTACTAACATATCAAGTTACTCTTTTCCACGCAGTCAAAGTCAAGCCGCAGTCAAATTCAACTTCAATTTTGCTTGGTTGAAAAAAATAAAAAATAAATAAAAAAATAAAATAAAAAAAATCTATTACCCATCTCTGGTCACACTTTGTGGCCTATGAGAAAATTCCATCAAAAAGCACTTTTATATCTCGGCTTTTCCTGCTGAACAAATGTGATGAAATTGGCTTACAGAAACCCTGTGCATGAAATGGACTTTCAGAGATATCAGTTCAGAGAGAAATTCAGCTGAAAGAAAAGGCCAGATAACCTCGTTTATTACTGGCTCTCTGGGATACTTGACTTAGATTGGTCAATTCCAGCATCC
This sequence comes from Labeo rohita, assembly GCF_022985175.1. Lineage (NCBI taxonomy): Eukaryota > Metazoa > Chordata > Actinopteri > Cypriniformes > Cyprinidae > Labeo > Labeo rohita. Next base: position 27,648,496 of record NC_066880.1, on the reverse strand, counting down.
TGGAGTCAAATATTTCCATGTAATATCTGCCAGATGATCACTTGTTTATTTGCAACAATGAGCAGCGTAAAATTCAGCTTGTGTATCAAAGAACTCTAAAACTGGCTCTTAACTGGTGAGTCACAACCCAAAAAACACTCACGAGTCTGTTTAACAGCGCCATGTTACATATCTTTTGTTGTTGATGTCAAAGCCTGTACATTTTTTTGATGCTAATTCATGTGTCACTTGGTAGAAGCAGCAAATCAGGAAGATGCCAACATGGACAGGCTGTATGACCTCATCCTCTGAAAAACGTGAACTAAGCTGTGAAAGATTGCATTGTCTTGGTTAAATAAACATTACGTACACTATCAGAAAAAGAAAAAGAATGTCATCAATATTCTATTTATTAAGCCAAGTATTAATTTCATCAAGTTGGAGTTTTAATGCATTTCACATTTATTCCAAAACAATAACTTGACAGTAATAATTTAAACAATATACAGTTGAAACCAATATGCAGTATTTTTTTTACCAAAATAAGAGGAATCATACAAAATGCATATTATTGTTAATTTCATACTGACCTGAATAAGATATTTCACATTTACATATAATCCACAAGACAAAATAATAGTTGAATTTGTTCTTCAAATTTGTTTTTTCAGCATTTTTGTGTTTTTAAGCCCTTTCCAACAATAGCCGGGTTCTATGCGAAGCTGCAAATTTAACTTATGCACAAAAAATTGGAATATCACATAAAACATTTACGAATAAGCACCGTTTCCATCCAACAAGTCAAAGAGAACAAAATTGTCACTTCCTGATAAACTGACACTATATATTACTAGGAAAAGTAGGAGAAGCCACTGAATATAGTAATGTTCATATATAATAAATTACTTGTGCCTCAGAAAGAGCAGATGAAACACAATAAATGTGATCATTTCTTTCGGAGGTGGATGCCTGCTGTTTGGGAACGCAGTCGTGTAAGACAGTTCTGGGAGGCAATTATACAAAAATACTTTGATGACAGACTTTGCTCAGGTATTTCAGAATGACCATAACAACATTGCAGATGTGGAACGAGATCGGTCCACTGGTTAGGCGGATTTTGCCGTTCCATAGCGCAAAATCACATGACTTTTTTAACGTGTATGAAGGAATTTATTCAGCAAATGCATTTTCATCTCCCATTATTTGCATGAACCTATTTTCACACAATTCAAAAACCACCTCAAGCAAGCGTAAAAACGTTTTTGCGAATAAGGGACTTTTATTCAAAATGTGGCATTTCCATCACTCGTTTCTGATGTGATACTTCAAAATGTGCATAAAAACAGGGTGATGGGAACATAGCTAATGACTGTATGATTTTGAGATCCATCTTTTGACACTGAGGACAACTGAGGGACTCATATGCAACTATTACTAAGGTTTAAACGCTCACTGATGATCCAGAAGGAAAAATAATGCATTAAGAGCTGGGGGGTGAAAACTTTTGAACAGAATGAAGATGTACATTTTTCTTATTTTGCCTGAATATCATATTTTTTCAAGCTACAGAAGATACTTACATATTTTCAAGAAGACAAAATATGTTACATTTACCCTGATCTTCAAATTCAAAATTTTTCAACCCCCGGCACTTAATGCATCGTGTTTCCTTCTGAAGCATCACTGAGTTTTTTCACAGGAATGAGCACAAACACACAATTTTATCGTATGAACCAGTCATAGCCGATCACAACCAGTAATATCCAATCATATCGCGATGGAACCATTGCCTTCTCTAACGTGTTATATATATTAGGGGCATTTTCGAGGAGGCAAGGGAGGCAGTGCCTCCTATATATATATATATATAGGTCAGATGCAAAATCAGCTAAAGCCATCTTGGTCAAAAATGAGATAATGATACTGAGTGAATGCTCTCGACATATTATACGTCCATCAAATACTTTTTCTTCAAACTCGCTAAAATACCAGCCTCAGCCCAATCAGAAGTACCAGTACTTACATAGAAACCTATACATCTGAGCCTGATGAAAATGCATTTTTTTAAGGAAAGACGTCAGATGGATTTAGCTGGTTTTGCATCTGAACTCTTCATATATATATATATATATATATATAAACATCAATATTCAAGAGACATTTAGAAAGCATGATCATCACTTTTTCTGTTCAGCCTATTGCATGTTATTTAACATATTTCTGGGCCAGTGGGTTCTTTACATAAAATATGCACTGTTATGTTTACATAAACAGTATGAAGGGAAAAGACATAAGCTGCACAAAGGAGGATTTCATGAAGCAGTCCTATGAGACAACACCAGCAGCCAGAAGCAAAACTGCCACTTGAAAGATGGACAATATCAAGTGGTATTTCATGCTTGAAATTGCCCAAATATGAAAAGATGGATGAACAAAGTCAATATGAACAAAATGAACAAAGTTGTATAGTCTATCATGTTAAAGCTAAAGCTTTCAAGAATCCCTGGAGAGGTAAACAGTCATTTCCCCTTGTCTTGGAGTAATATATGGGTACACAACGAACATACTGGAGAGTTTTAAAGCGTGCAGGCTTTCATCAGACTGCGCCTTACATGGGTGCATGAATGCGAGGCAGGGAACAAGCAACAAAGCTGGGAAAAAAGAGGAACAAACGAAAACAGATTACAGGGATTCAGTCATTTATCAAGGCCAAGCAGACAGATATCGCCTCACAGATAGCAGAACGGCTGAAAACAGGCCCTTTGAAATCCCAGGCCTGACTCCAGCCCACTGGCTGCGCATCTGCAGCTGCATCAGTGCTCCAGTTCACTTCTCATTTTTACTTTAAAAGGAGGATTAATTCGCAAATTCAAAAACATTGTGCACTGGCTTTTAAAAAAGTCCTTGTACTTCACTCCATTCTTAAAAGTGGGAGATTGCCTTTATAGCGACTCAGATTTGTCTTTGGCCTCAGGTTCAAGTTTAAGAAACTTCACACACTCCTTCAGCAGTACGAGTAAGAGGAAAATTTCTGTCCTCAGGCTTGTCGCAAAGCCATAAGAGTGGAAAATCCTCCATAAGGATTCTGCAAGATAATTTAATCCTTTAACAATTTGTCAGGATCTCTCATACAAAAGATTGTCTTTAAATCTTTAACAAACCATTGCTTCCTGACAGGCCGAGGAATAAAACTCACGGTTCACTTCAGCCAGACCTTCATCTCTAGGTCAAGACTGCTTTTTATCAGCCCTGAAAACTGCTTAATGCTCATTCATCTTGTCCTCAGAAAAGAAAAAAAAAAAAAGAAAAAAAAAATTATGCTTTTACCACTGATGTGTTTATTAGGTCTGCATTCATTTCTTGCTCCTGAAAAAGCATTTGAAGGTACATATTCTCACTTACAATAAATAGCTCACCTAAAAACGTACATTCTGTCATCATTTTCTCACCCTCATGTTGTTCCGAACCTTATTTTGAAATATCTCTTGGTGTTTTTTGTCCATACAATGGAAGTCAGTGGAGTGCAATGTTATTTTGGGCTCCAGTGACTTTCATTCTATGGAGAAAACAGTTCTTCAGAATTCTTCTGTTTTTCAGAAAGCGTTCCTCTAGCTTAAACTTGAAACGAAACGTCTGGGTGTCCTGGGCTTGATTCCTAGAGAAAGCAAGAACTGATCAAAAATGTAAATGTGTACCTTGAGTGCTTTGGATGAAAGCATCTGCCGAATACATAAATGTAAATGTAAAGTCAATCAGGATTGAATGACATTCATGTGACATTCAAATTTGACTCAATCTTTTTGTCAACTTGTTTTCTTTCAATTAGCACATCTTTCAAGAACTGATTGTTTATCCCTATTGAAAAATAAATATAAATATAAATATAATGCATTTACATATTTATGTACTTAATAAAAAAACCTGCAGTTGTACTTCTAGTGTACTAAACTGGTATACTTAAAGTCTGCTAAATTGGAACAACTAATTTTTTACTTAACACACTTTAATTATGTGGAAGTAGTGCTGAAGTCCAACTAAAAATATACTTTGTATATTATATCCTTTGTATATAAGTATATTTGGTTGTGCTAAAGTGGAACTACTGCAAGTATACTTTAAGTACACTTTAAATAGCTTGCATTTAAAGACAATCCTCATCAATAGTGACATTAAAACACCTTTTTTGTGACATTGTTTTTACCCTGTCAGTAAGTTTTAGTACAATGTGACCAAAGCATTTTTAGTAAAAAAAAACAAACAAACAAACAAACAAAAAAAAAACATCTGGAACACTGTCTTAGTAAATACCAGTATATTATAGTTTACATTATGCCAGTGTTTCTCAACACTGCACATTTTGGTATGTCTCTAATCAAAACAAATACATCTGATTCATCAGCTCCAAAAGCTGAAATAAATGGAGAAGGAAGACAGTGTTTGGCATCTCCAGGATTGACAAACACTGATCATCCACTCATGTTTCCATTGACAGTAATTTCATAACAGACAATTACGCACAAATCAACCATGAAACGAGCCACAACAAAGCTCTGATAATGGATAATGTGTGACAGGTATGTAATATACAAAAGATGTCCTTCAATGAGGGTTAATAGGCCGGCGTGTCCTAGAGAATGACGCATTGGCACATCTTTAGAAAGATAAGAGAGCCGGGAGATGAAATCACACACACAGCAAGAGTAAAAGAGCTTCATTATTTAAGCGTAGCTCCCATTCACGACACGGCTCATCTCGAGGACGCTAATGGGGAGGGTTTGCTGGTGCAGACACTATGATGAATGCATTGGGGGGCTGAAAACTTTCATATTCAGCCTTAACAGCTGTTTTTCTGCATGACGGGCTCGTTTAAAGAGAAATCTGTCATTTGGGTTGCCGTCTGCTCTTTTTGCATTTACATTATGGTACAGAAAGCATGTTTGGTTGCTTTAGAGGTACTGGTAATGTAATGGAATCAAACATTCACGTTAGGTGCTTATGTCTACATGTACGCCAGAGAGGAATAAAAGACATGCAACTGAAACATATACAACTGTGTAGTTTATATACTACCTTGCCATATTTAGGGGTTCAAACCCTATTGTAATTGTTAGATTGATCACAGATCAGTGACCTCCGCGTAAAAACTGATTGTGTAGACCAAACCATAAGTCCTAGAGACTTGAAACTTGGAGGAATGGTAGTACTCACACCACCAACAATGTGACCCCGGGTCACCCCAATTGGCCTGACGGGGGTGCTACAGCAATCAAAAGTATGAAATTGCTCAAAACTCCTAAACCATCAGATTTGATCATGAGCCTGGCAAAACTTGTTTTGCTTTTTTTTTTTTTTGACAAACCTACTTTTGCGAACTAGTCCTAGGTTTTTTGCCCAACTGGAACCAAACCAGTGCAGAAAAATTCTCTGGAGAGTGAATATCAATAATTATCAAAGAAAAGTTAAACTTTTGACTCACTGTCACAAAGGAACGCCAAAACGCTTGAAAGGGGCAGGGCCAGTTTTAGTAAAATACCTATAACTCCTGAATGTAATGAGATATCTGTGCCAAACTCGGCACACTTATGTAAGAGGTCAATCTGAGGTCACAGGAAAAAAAATCACTGAGCTTGGCCACTTGCTGATGCTATAAGAAGGAAAAAAACATAAAAATGGCTATAACTGCGCAACTGGCTATAACTTTGTCCTATCAACATGAAAATCGGTCTTGATCTGAAATGCCACAAGTGTCTACAAGGACATTTGTGTATCTCAAAAGCCAATGAAATTTGAGCACCTGTCAGACAAGGTTAACAAAGGCTGATTGGAACGAAACTTGGTGGGCCTGTTTGACTCATGGCCCCAAAAGTTTTGAGAGAAATTTGAAAGAAATCTGGGGGGCAATATCGCATTTTTCAAGAGCGTAAACAACTGTACATTGTGCAATATTCATATCATACAATAAAAATCCTCCTTCCGGACAACTTTGCCTCTAGAACCACTGCTGTCAATCAAGTAATTTGTTAAATGATTGAAAAGAAACTGGAAAAAAAAAAACTACTTTTGCGAACTAGTCCTAGGTTTTTCACTCAAACTGGAAAAAAACACTGCAGTACAATTCTCTGGACTATCTAGGCCAAAAAAAAAAAAAAAAAAAAAAAAAAAAAATATATATATATATATATATATACATATATATAAATATATATATATACATATATACATATATATATACATATATATAAATATATATATATATATATATATATATATAGAAATTTATCCTTTGGGAAGCTATAACGGGATAGTTTAGAAAAGGGGCCTGTCTAAGTTTACCCAAAATCTTATAAAGCCTGAAGAAAAACTTGTGATTCTATAACTAAACTAGCATGTGTATCTAAACTAGCATGCAAAGTTTTAAGATCGGACTACAGCTGCCACTATAACAGTCACAAGCGTTAAAAAAACAAAAAGAAAATCTATGGTAAATTACCTGGATTTGCCAAAAATGCATTTTTAAACCATTGATTTAGGTGGTTATAGGCTTGCTAAATAGTGTCTTTTTTTCATATTAAATGCCTTCAAGTGCTTGAACCCCAGTAATCGCTGCTTGCAGCTATATATAGATTTTTAGAAGAAGTCTCTTTTGCTCACTAAGGCTTCATTTGTTTGATCAAAAATATGCTACAAATTGTGAAATATTATTACAATCTAAAAAAGATGTTTTCTATGTGAGTATACTTTAAAATGTAATTTATCTCTGTGAACAAAGCTGAATTTTCAGCATGATTACTCCAGTCTTCACTGTCACGATTTTTCAAAAGTCATTCTAATATGCTGATTTGCTGCTCAAAAAACATTTCTGATTATTATCAATGTTGAAAACAGTTTTGCTGATTCATATTTACAGTAGAAGGATTATTTCAACATGAGCTACCTTTGAAAATTTCCTACAGTTTTGGATTTATGCACAAAATAAGGCCTGTACTCAACATTATTTCATATTTTCAAATTTTCATATTTCTACATTACACATACCTCAAAAGTAAATTTTAACAATGTTTTAAGCCGCAAGTTTTTAACAATTGCTAAGTAAGGTCTGCCGGGACCGATGCTTTTCAAGAGTGAAGAAACAGATGGAAATACTTGGAAATGCTAATTCTCGTCCAGCTTTCAGAACAATAGTGTAAGTAGCTATATATCTCAGTAAGAGGAGTGAGGTAATAAAGGTTTGTCTGTGGGTGGAGGAGTATCTGACAGTGAGATGCCCTGTGTCTGATGACTGAAGTGACCTTTGGGACGTTCTATTATGTGGCACTGGCCTTCCAACGCTTCAGATGAAATCAGTAGTGAGCTTTCCATCAGTCCCTCAGGCCCTGGGTCAAGAGTCAGAGACAGTTCAGACATAAAAATAATCATTTTGAGGAGAACCTTCTATGCAGTGAGATTAATCGCCACATGCTGTTAGCATACATACCGTACATACTGACCTGAAAAATCATAGTCATCTTAAAATCATATGGTGCAAAGAGAATGGTGTAGTCATAAGGAGAATCTGCAGCTGCATTTCCCAGAGCACTGCATGTCAATCTTCATTAATGTGAGGATAATGAGTCTTCTAATCTAATATAATCTATAAATCGAACAGGCAGGATAACAGGGTAATCTCTGAGTGATAATTTGATTTATTCTCCATAGAAATTAATTCTTGAAACAGACATACAGTGCACAGCATAAATGAGTACACCCCTTCTAAAACTTAACAAGTTTAGCAATCACTCTTTACTTAGATGACATGTTAGGGTTCTTTGGAGATATAATGTTCCAACAAATCTGCTTGATCAATTATCAAAGAATGTCAAAATTATTTAGCAAAATAAGACTTTCTTATTAAAGTGATAAAATGTTGTGTTGCAAAAATGAGTACACCCTCCTGAAAGTTACTTCCTAAACTAAAAAAAAAAAAAAAAGGGGGGGTAGGTTTAGGGCTATTTTTGATCAACAGGTAAGTATATTTAACCAAAACTTTTAAAGACAAGTAATTTCCTGACAATTAAAAGTGTTATATGGCCCACTGATGTACTCACCCCCTTGTCATCCAAGATGTTCATGTCTTTCTTTCTTCAGTCGTAAAGAAATTATGTTTTCTGAGGAAAATATTTCAGCATTTTTTTCTCCATATAATGGACTGATATGGTGCCCCGATTTTGAACTTCCAAAATGCAGTTTAAATGCTGCTTCAAACGATCCCAAATGTAGATCCCAGCTGAGAAAGAAGGGTCTTATCTAGCGTACGATAAAAGAGGACAATGGTACAAGAGGAATACCAAATTATTGTTTTAAGTAGTACAGAGATTCAAAAACAATGGATTTGTGACAAGGCTCCTGAAATGATCAGATCTTCACTTTAGAGGAGAAGTCCACTTCCAGAACAACAATTTACAAATAATTTACTCACCCCCTTGTCATCCAAGTGTCACACACAGACGAAGGCAGAGACAGAGGTAAGTATAAAACAGGAGTATAATGTTTATTGGACGAATTGTCACACAGAATTCAGTGGTAAGCTTTAGCAAAGATCTTATCTTGAGCAGTCCAGCAATGGGATAAGTCACAGCAAGGGAGCAGGTGAGAGAAACACAGTCCATAAATCCAGGAGGATCCGTGAAGCGAGGTAAGTGATCTGTAGACCAGACGCTGACTGACTGCGTGGATCAGGTATATATAGGGGTGTGGTAATTGGATTCAGGTGCACAGTCAGTAATCAGGTGATCTTGAACGGTTGGGTGGATCCTCCGGGGGGTGTGGTCAGAGTGTGTGGCTGAGTGTGTGACTGAGGTGAAACCCTGACACCAAGATGTTCATGTCTTTCTGTCTTCAGTCGTGAAGAAATTATGGTTTTTGAGGAAAGCATTTCAGGATTTTTCTCCATATAATGGATTTCATTGGTGCCCAGATTTTGAACTTCCAAAATGTAGTTTGGTCCCGCTTTATATTAGGTGGCCTTAACTACTATGTACTTACATCAAAATATAAGTACAATGTACTTATTGTGTTCATATTGTATTGCAAAACACTTTTGCTGCTACTGAGGTGGGATATGGGTAAGGTTAGGGACAGGTTTGGTGGTATGGGTAGGTTTAAGGGTGGGTTAAGGTGTAAGGGATGGGTAAACATTCTAATTATAAATGTAATTACAGATGTAATAACATGCAGGTATTTTTTTAAAAATATAAGTACAATGTAAAAGCATGTATGTACACAATATGTGCATTGTATTAAATGATTAATTTAAGTGTAAGTACATATTAGTTAAGGACACCTAATATAAAGTGGGACCTGTAGTTTAAATGCAGCTTCAAAGGACTCTAAATGATCCCAGCCGAGGAAGAAGGGTCTTATCTAGCGAAACGATCTGCCATTTTTTTCGGGAAATAAAAAATGAATACTTTTTAAGCACAAAAGCTTGTGTAGCACAGGCTCTGGGATGCGCGTCCATGACACTATGTACTACTGAATCACGTCCAAAGGTCACGCGGAACGTAGGCGGAACCCAGTGTTTACAAAGCGAAAGACTAAGGAAGCTAGTGCCACACAAGCTTTTGTGCTTAAAAAGTACACAAATGTTTGTTTTTTGAAAAAAAAAAAAAAGACAGATTGCTTTGCTAGATAAGACCCTTCTTTCTCGGCTGGGAACGTTTAGAGCCCTTTGAAGCTGCATTTAAACTGCATTTTGGAAGTCCAAAATCGGGGCACCAATGAAGTCCATTATATAAAGAAGAATCCTGAAATGCTTTCTTCAAAAACCATAGTTTCTTTATGACTGAAGACAGAACGACATGAACATCTTGGATGACAAGGAGGTGAGTACATTATTTATAAATTGTTCTTCTTGAAGTGGACTTCTCCTTTAAGTTCTCATTTCGTGACATGTGAATTTTTGCTAGAAAAAGAGCAGGAGAAATAACATGCAAACGTCTCAGAGCCGGCAAAAGCCATGAAAAGAGAGACACTTTATCTCACAGAGTACAACGCAGCCTGCAGAAGTGACATGCATGGTTGTTGTCACCACTAGAATTACCTACTGTAGCCAAAGCACAATAAACTAATTTAACCTCTTCCAAGGCCCATATTTACAAAATATAGACTTCTGGGAATCCATACTCTGGTCTTAAGAGACCAAGTCAATCATTTCAGATCCAAAAGCATCCAAAATGTTCTGGTGTTGCTAGAGGAGGAGTACAGTGAGAAGTGCCTGTTTCCCACAGTGACATTCAGTGGTAGTAAAGCTCTTATATAGGGATGTATGAGTGCTGAAGGTGTGAGGGAGTTGTGCTTTATCATTGCTGTCATGAATTCACACACCACTGTGTGTTATAATACAAAAAACAGAAGCTGAAGATACCCTTACCCTACCCTCATTCCCTGCATTACTGGGCATTTTTTTTCAACATGACAATGAAGATATTCATTCTCCCAAGGTGAAAAATCCTTCAGTGGACATGTATTTCACTCAATCTTAACGTTCTTGAGCAGCTGTGTGGGATTCTGTAGAGATTAGCTGAGCAACACTCCCCATTAAAAACCAGGGCATTTAAGGAGGTCGTCCTCCAGGAGTTAAAGGACAGATGTGAAGATTTGTCATGAACTTGTACACTCAATGGCAAGAAGGGTCAGAGCAGTGTACTTAAAGGTCTGGAGGACATACTAAGTACTAGCATATTATACATTTGCTAAATTAAATCTAGGGTTTACTCATTTCTACAATCCTTCATTTTAACAAAATTGGTTAATTAACTTATTTTACAGAAAATATTGGTATATATTTTGTTGTTTTTATTAAGTATATGTTTAATACATTTAAATTTTGCCATCTTTCCATGAATTATATCAGTGATCATTAAGAAAATAGATCTTTTATATTTATTCAGAGAGGGTGTACTCATTTAAACTGTGCGCTGTATGACCAAAGATCTTGAAGCTTGTCAAAGTCATACATGTGGGTAAACTATCCTTTTAAAAAGATGACACAGTCAAAGCCATTAAAGAGCACAGAGTTTCTCCTGATGGGACGAAAGCAGAGAAAGACACTGCCAGCTCTGTTTCACTCTCGTGAACACACAGAGTTGGTATGAGCAGCACGAGGAGCAGATAGATGGATGGATGGAGCTGTCCTGCATTCGTCTGCATGCGGCTGGACTGCGCAGTGCTGCCATAGTAACACCGGCTGCGGTGGGTGTAGAGGTGAGGCTGGCACGCGTCCAGCGCTCGCATGTCACACCGCTGCAGCAGGGGGCTGATCGCTTTCTGATGTCACAGCTGCTGGAGATCACTAATGGAGTATATACACAGCAAACGCAAGGAAAAAACATTTTATGGAACATCATAGGACAGCGGCTACATAAACACTCGTGACACAGACTGCAGGCTTGGCAGCAGCAACCTTCAGGGGATTGTGTTCATTTGTATGCAAAGGACGAGTCTGTTTGTCGTGGTTAGTTTAGACAGTTAATTGTGGTATGAAAGTGATTCGCCATGGCAGAGAAAGGTGTCAGTGTGAGTCCCGTTTGTACGGCGCACTAATCAAAGCTCCAACAATCTGCAGGACATCTTCATCATTTAATTTCTACACACAGCTGAGAGAAGTTTGAAATCATCTTTTATACCTAATCACTTCCGACTTCCTGCAGATAAGACGCTTTAGTTCGATAAAGATCAGACCTTGGAGGAAGCTGCACAGGCTAATTCAGTGCTTTTCTATGAATTCATTCTTTCTCTTGTTTCATTCCTACGTTTAAAGAGTGGCTAAAGTCAGAAATTATATTTACACTCTACACAAAGAAAATCCAATTAAAATTGAAAACATTTCTTAAACATTTAACATTAACTTGTGGGTAGCAAAAAAACAACAACACTCTGTATTTTTCTAGATAATATTTTAAAGGAGAAGACCACTTCCAGAACAAACATTTACAGATAATGTACTCACCCCCTTGTCATCCAAGATGTTCATGTCTTTCTTTCTTCAGTCCTGAAGAAATTATGTTTTTTGAGGAAAACATTTCAAGACCTTTCTCCATGTAAAGGACTGCTATGGTCCCCCGAGTTTTTGCAGTTGTAAACGATCCCAGCCGAGGAAGAAGGGTCTTATCTAGCGAAACATTTGGTTATTTTCTTTAAAAAATACAATTTAAATACTTTTTTTAATCTCAAATGCTCGTCTTGTCTTGCTATGCCTGAACTCTGCGGTTCAAGAGTTCGAGATTCTGGTTCAAGACAGTTAGAGTATGTTGAAAAACTTCAATCGTATTTTCTCACTCAACTTCAAAAATCATTTCAGAATCATCCTACATTGTTGCAGAAGTACCGACCCAGTCTTTGCAAAGTGAACATGCAAAGAAGATCAAACACCCTTAACAAAAAAGGTAAAACAGCGATATAGGACAATTTTGAAGTTGAGGGAGAACATGAGATGGAAGTTTTTCGACATACCCTAAATGTCATGAACCGGAAAAAAACAGAGTTCAGGCAGAGCAAGACAAGAGGAGCGTTTGACATTAAAAAGTATATAAATTGTATAATTTATATGAAAATAACTGATCGTTACACTAGATAAGACCGTTCCTCCTCACCTGGGATCGTCTGGGAAGGGAATGCTTCACAAGGGGATCATTATCCATCAAAAATCTTTGATAAAAAAGTACAATAATAAAGAGCAAAATTACTAAAGAAGACCATTTTTTCACCCTTTTAGCTTTTTGCTGCATTAAAAATTTTAAACATTGCTGTCTTTGAGGATATTTACTATTTAAAAACTTAATTTGAATATGAAAAGACTTACCAATCAACGACAAAAATAGAATTACATTGTGCCACAACGAGTTTGCACAGTCCAATATACAGAAAATGATGATAAGGATAATCATGGCCATCTTCCATGCAATAATAAGAGGCAAATGAGAAAATAATTGTGACACTAAAGCAAATGGGGAAAAGAGTGCAACTCTTTAGTACTACTAATGCATCGCTGAGGGAAGAAAATGGTTGTAGATCTTTGCCAAATGATGCAGCGTTTCCAGATCGACGCACCTCAGAGGTGCCGGCCAATACGAGCGCTCTCGTCAGTTCATCAAACCGCAGCTTATTTTTAAATACCGACGTCGGTTTGTTGTGATTTTACAGTTTGCAAATGCTGTTGCTTTGAAATGCATTTCAGGCTTTGCTCTTATTCAAGCTGAGAAAGGCTGCTCTGTTTGGTGAATTCATCTCCTCCGGCTGACGGATCAGGAACAGACTCATAACCTTGCACTTGTGAATCCTGGCCACACACAGACAAACACACAGCACATTTGCATTCATCTCATTACAAATTTATTTTCTGATTCATATTAATGGCAGTTGATAAATTATTTACTCAGCTTTTTCTTTATTTCTCAAGGGTCATATCAAAGGCCATTTCTAAATCCTTCCTATTATCTATTCCAGAATAAATTGTCCCTGTCCCACTGGTCCCCCTTTGACCTTGCTGACTACAAACTTGGGAGGGAATAATCAAGCACTTTGCTGTTTTTTTTCCACTGAAATCCAAAGAGCAGTGACTTTAAAAATCAAAGATGGGTGGCAAAAACCAATAGGTAGATTTTCTATTCGGCCTATGTCATGGTAATACTACTGTCAGGACTGTGGAGTTCATAGAAATAATGCTACATTTTTTGTTTTAACACCAGTGAAAAGATCTGATAATGGCAGCAGAGTGACGTTTCTGGGCAAAGTCAATGGAGTGACGTTTTCTTGTGTAACGGCTGGTTATTTTGCCTGCTGTGTCCTCTTTCTCTCTCTCTCTGGCTCTCATGAGAGACAAATCCATTACAGACTGCCTTTATGAACTCTACTACAGCTTTAAAAAGCTTAGGTCTGCTTTTTGCCACACTCAACGGGAAAGTGCTCGGACTCGGAGTAAGTGTTTCATTATTATTCTAATTAATGGAGAAAATTAAATGGATCTGTTGTGTTTAAGTGAATGATTTTTCATATACCTCCTCGGTAACTCCAGCGGAGGGGATTTATACGTCTGCCGCCCACTCCAATTATGAAATCCATATCTCCTTCAGTTCCCCTCTAAATCTCCGTCCCTTTCTATCTCTCGTCTGTGTTCGGTTATCAGAGCGCTCAGCACGTAATCAGCTGTATGATCTCGCTACTCAGTAGAGCTTCACTCTGTAAATGTTGTCATATATCTTGGGAGCACATTTATTGCTGTTGGAAGAGGAGATTACCCTTAATGAGCCTTCCTGTGAAAGAAATAATCAGTAATTATGGGCACTGAAGTGTACACTTCATGCTGAACACAGTAGCATCATATAAAGGAGGTCACACTGCAAATCAATGGATGAACTGCTGATAAAAACAGATCAGGGTATTTACAGATGTCATTTTCAGCACATGGTAAATGTGCTGAAAATGAAAAATGGATAATTTTAAAATAACAGTGATCAGAATAAAACACTCACTAAAAAAAGCTAAGAAAACACTTAAAATTGAAATCATCTTTCTAAAGCCACCTGACTTGTGATTGGTCTTTGTGTGAATGTCTACAAAACCTGAAGACTTTCTGAATGTATATAAGCAGTAGGCAATTTTAGAAAGGAATATTTAAAAGTTGAAAAAGAAGAATTCTGGATAATCAATAAATTATGAATATGTGAATAAATAATGAATGTGTGAATATGTAATCATGTAGTAGTTTTAAAATACCCGTAATCGGACTACAGTTACCTTTTTTATGGATTACCTGATTACATATTTACACAATATAGCAATAAATTCTCCCTAATCCATCTTTTTTTTTATGTTTTAAAATCTTTCTAAAATAGCCTGCTTATATATATTCAGAAAGTCTTCAAGTTTTGTGGACATTCACACTAAGAAAAATCATTTCAGGTTTCATCAACTACTAAATTTTTTAATTATTAATTTTCACATTAATTTTTATCTTAATTATCACTCTGTAGCATTCTATGTCTTTGGAAGGCTTTTGTCTTTCAGACATCTCAAAATGCACAAATTCACACAAACTTTTGTTGTCATCTGATCCTCTTTCACCTATATGTACTTGAAGTACCCCTGGGATTTTAAAGTAAATATTTTAATAATGAATATTATATTTGCATGTTCATTGGTTCTCTGACGTTGGTATATATATATATATATATATTAGTCTTTTGATTTTTTTTATTGATTTTAAAATTATTTCATATAATTTAACATTTTTTTATGATTGAATTATTAGCTTTTCATTAAACTCTTAAGTAGTCCTTCACAAACACCAGTTTAGGAAACACTGACATAATATAGTGTTTAATGCATATAATGATAGATTTTTTTTATCTTTGTATTTTATTTCAGTATGGTAAAATATTATCCTATTTAAATCAATGTGATAAAAGAGTTAGGTCAAAAGTAATCTGATTACATTACTTGAAATGTGTAATGTAATGGATTACGTTACTAACTACAATTTTTGTCATGTCATTTGAAATCAGTAAAGGATTCCAATTTGTAAGTAATCTACCCAGCTCTGATAAAAAGTAACTGTAGTCTGAATACTAATACTCTAAAATTAAATGTAATCTAATTGATCCTTTGCAAAAGCCTGGTTACTTTTAATATGAAACAAAGTCTCAGCTTTCAGTTTTTGTAATTTTTTTTTAGAAATTCAAACGATAAATACTATTTTGTGGCTCTTTAAATATGGCTCTTTTAATAATTTTTTTAAGAATTCAAACAATAAATACCATTTTGTGGCTCTTTAAATGCCTCATTTCAATTGGCACGTGAACCGATGTCAATACACACAATTTTTCCAAGTCCAAGTCCACCAACATTAATCTACTTTCTTGTCTTGTTTGTTTGATGGACAAAATGGTAGATTCGCCGTTGTAATAGGTCTGATTGGCTGTCAATCAAACTCCCGCTGAAGATTCAATTTCAAGGACTTAGTTTTTGGAATCTGGTTATGTAATCCAGATTACATGTAATCAGTTACATGTAATCACCTCAAACCGGCTGCGTGTGGCAGTATGTCAGCGGAGGAGCAGTGTGAACATCGTCAATCAATGGGAAAGAGAGACCAGGCCTCCATGCCTCCCACGGGACACTAACTTATTCCTCCTGTTCCCGGACCACAGGCCTTGTTTGATTTCTGAGGGCTGGTGTGCTGAGAAGAGAAGCAATGCATCAAAACGCCTGCACAGGGGCTGCAGATAACAGAGCTCAGCCTGAGGAATAATAGACTTGATTGAATTAGCCATCCATTTCTCGCCATGCTCATAAATCTGGGATGCCTTGATCTCACTGGCAGCCAAAAGAGGCCTGGATTGAAAAGAGCAGCAGCCTCTCAGCCATGGCAATCACAATGCGCCTGAGCCCAGAGAGAGCCGCGTGTCACGCAGTTAATGCATGGCTGCTTCGTCTGTATCTAAAAGCTTCTCCCTTTAATCTGGGAGAGGAAGGACAGGGACCTTCCCCGGCTTGGGCGACGTCTCGATCGCTGAGCCTCTGGATGGCAGAGGACACGTCATTATAATCTCTCAGAGAAATTCAGAATAACATAGATATAAAAATTGCAAGGTAGGTGTGCTGAACATTAGATTGCAAAACATCTGAATCATACATCTGATAATGTTCTAAAATATTCTGAAGGCGCTTTTTTATTACCTCAAATGACAGCCATTCACCCATTCACTTCTACAGAGTGATTTAGATCTGATTTGAGCTTCAGATACACTGAAATATTTTAACTTGCACGGCTACATGCATACATCTGGCTGGATGTGCTGTAGACAATTCAAACTATGAGTGTGAGCTACTGTTATAAATGATGGATGCTTCTGGATAAAAAAGTGTACATTTTAAACTCTTTAACACTCTGAACTAAGGCAGCTCAAACTATGTTCCCTCCAAAAGTAATGGCTGCCATGTAATCTATATGCGTTGCTGTTCATTCATTATTCACACATCCTTCTATGGTCAATAATCGGATAAAAGCCCTTTCTGTTACTGTCCTTTAGGGAAAACCTAAACAAAAACTTCAAAGATCCTTATATGTTAAACCTAAAGTTAATTAAACTAAAAATAAAAATTCTGTCGTTAATTACTCACCCTCATGTTGTTCAAAACCCGTAAGAACTTTGTTCATTTTTGGGACTCAAATTAAGATATTTCTAATGAAATCCGAGAGCTTTCTGACCCTGCATACACAGCAACGCAACTACCACGTTCAAGGCCCAGAAAGGTAGTAAGGACATGGTTAAAGTAGTCCATGTGACATCAGTGGTTCAACCTTAATTTTATGAAGCTACAAGAATACCTTTTAATGCGTTGCTGTCTATGCAGGGTCAGAAAGCTCTCAGATTTCATCAAAAATATTTTAACTCTTTCCCTGCCATATACAGAATTTTCCGTTATTCCTGAGACAATGCTTCCCTGCCAAACACAGAATTTTCTGTGTTTCCGTGTTTCCACTGTTATACACTAGGAGACGCTATTACACATCTTCTGAATGAGTCTTGAATGTGCCAATCAAAAACACAGACCAGGAAGATGCAGAAAGGAATGATCTCGTATGTATGTATATTAAACATCAGTGTTTGGGGTAACGCATTACAAGCGATGATCCAATTCAACCATACTAATAAGCAAAAATTATTTTGTGTACACTAACATTCATACTTCATTTTTTTTTTTTTTATTGCTGAAGAGCGTTCTTCTCCTGAGAGAATTTACTTTTCCTTCAGCCTGAGGTGCATTAATTTCACTTTTGGTGTGAAAGGGCTTTTACGTTTGCCAAAATGAGATTTTTTTACAATATAAACAAACAAGCAAGCCCTGCCCAGATAAAAGTAATGCAAAAGTAACGTAACACATTACTTTCCATAAAAAGTAACTAAGTAACACAATTAGTTACTTTTTTAGGGGGGTAACGCAAAATTGGGTAACACTTTACTTGAAGGGGTGTGCATAAGACTGACATAACACCTTCATAATCATGACATGACACATGTCATGAATATAAAGGAGGTTTTAAGCATGTTTATGACAACTGTCATTAAGTGTCATTCGCTCAGTTATGTCATTTTTATTGCAAAGATGACATTGTTCGAGATGCCTTTGTTATGACAACTTGACATTACCAAGACAATGTACTATACAACAGCTATATATGTTATATACTATATATGTTGTACTATATGACAACATTTATACAGAAAAATATGAAAGTGAACTAATATTTTGCTTTAAGGAAATCAATAAAAAAAAAAATGGAAAAAATGTAAGAAATAGAAATGCGTGTGCACCTGTTGGGCAATTATTTGTTATCAAGCCAGATAAGAAGGATCAGTCTATTGACTGTCCAAGAGAACTGGATTCCAGTGTTTGAAAAAAAAAAATACAATACAATACAGCACAGTCCGTACAGATGAATGGCAAGCCTACAAGAGACAGCTTACCCAGTACAGATGTCGTCAGTATTCTGTCTGCCATAAAAGACACTTTGTTGATCCAGGGACTGTTGCTTATACTCAGCAAATTGAACGTGCAAGGCAGAATGGATCAGTCTATTAACTGTCCAAGAAAACTGGATTCCAGTGATTGAAAAAAAAATAAAAAATACAATACAGCACAGTCCTTACAGATGAATGGCGTGCCTACAAGAGACAGCTTACCCAGTACAGATATCGTCAGTATTCTGTCTGCCATAAAAGACACTTTGTTGATCCAGGGACTGTTGCTTATACTCAGCATATTGAGTGTGCATGGCAGAATTACAAGTTGGAAATAAGTGACCCTGGACCACAAAACCACAAAAAGTCTTAAGTGGCACAGGTATATTTTAACAATCGCCAACAATACACTGTATGGGTCGAAATTAGCGATTTTTTCTTTTATGCCAAAAATCATTAGGATATTAAATAAAGATCATGTTCCATGCAGATATTTTGTAAATTTCCTACCGTAAATATATATCAAAAACTTATTTTTGATTAGTGATATGCATTGCTAAGAACTTCATTTGGACAAATTTAAAGGCGATTTTCTCAATATTTTGATTTTTTTGCACACTCAGATTCCAGATTTTCAAATAGTTGTATCTAACAAACCATATATCAATGGAGAGCTTATTTATTCAGCTTTCAGATGATGTATCAGTGTCAATTTAAAAAAATTGACCCTTATGATTGGTTTTGTGGTCCAAGGTCACATATGGTGTCATAGAGGAAATCGTTTTTCTCACAGTGATAGAGTGGCACCACTGGTTAGGTGTACGCCATTATGGTGGTATCTTGGGTAGACTTTTCCATGATGTAAAAAAGCAAGTCAAGAAAATATAAATGTGTGGGATGCTGTACTTAACTGTTTGTGCAATGATATGGACAGAACTCTGCATGACTTAACCCACCATTGTACTGCTTTCATTTTAATTTTTGAGTGAATCGCTCTCCAAATGCAATAAAATACAATTTTATAAATTTTATTTATTTATTATTATTATTATTATTATTGGATGATTGAATTTACTTCTATAACACCAGTTAATCTTTTTTTTTTACAACATTTGAAATGGTCTATTATCTGACCTTCTGTTGGAGGAAACTTAAAAAAATAAAACACACACACACATAATTATAAAATATTCATGATGCAGTTATAAAATAATTTGACAGAGTATTAGCACTTAATGACATTTTAATGACGAATTCAACTTGTACCACTGTAGTTCAGGTCAAGAAAAAATATTAATGACACTGTTATAAAATGATTTGACAGAGTATTAGCCTTAATGACATTTTAAGGATAAATTCAGTTTGTACCGCTGAAAAAAAGTGGTCAGAAAAAAAAAAAAAAACATGACACAATTATAATGGCCCCATGGCTGTCAAAACCAGCCAAATGACAGTTTAATGTAATGTTAACCCATAAAGCTAAGTAGTTTATTAAGTTTGATAATGAATCTGCTATGTCATATTTATGACAGATTTCTGAAAGGTTATGATGTCTTGGTAATGTAAAGTTGTCATGATAAAGACACTGGCAGGTTATGATGTATTGGTTTATGTCAAGTTGTCATAACAAAGGCATCAAAAACAGTGTCATCTTTGCATTAAAAATGACATAAATGAGCGAATGACACTTAATAACAGTTGTCATAAACATGCATAAAACCTCCTTCATATTCATGACATGTGTCATGTCACGATTATGAAGGCATCATGTCAGTCTTATGCACACCCCTTCAAGTACAGTGTTACCCAAAAAGGTTATGCATTACTCTTAAAAGTAACTTTTCCCAACACTGTTAAACATAAAGCGATAATCAACACTAACCGCATATAAATGAATACTGCCTAATGTTACAGAGTGAAATGTCAGTCCAGGAAGTTGTAAAGGCCTGTGCGAGCTTTGGGAGTATGGATGGAAGCCATCTACTGGATCTTTGCTTTGGTAATATACTGAATATGAAACAGATGTGGTATTTGATAAAAATGCAATTTTCTCAGCTTTTTGCTCAAAATGTTGCTTTTTTAAATGAAACCTACCTACATTCAAGCATTGATAAAAAAAAAAACATGCTTGAAGCTAGAATAAATGATTTTTTTTTGTTTGAAAGTAGAGGGTCTGATTTTTATTTAGATATATTGCATGTTTAGATATTCATACAACAAAATATTCTGGGGGCCATGAAATTTTCATGAAAGTCAGCAAAACACTGGCGGTGGCTGGCAACTTTTTTTCAAAAACGCTGGCAGGGAAAGAGTTAATTTTGTGTTTCGAAGATGAACAAATGTCTTACGGGTTTGGATTGACATGAAGGAAAGTAATTAATGACAAAATTTTCATTTTTGGGTGAGAAATCCTTTTAATGACTGTGGTAGAGGGTTAAAAGATCTTATCAAGTAACCTCAAATCAATATTACCTTAAAAATTAGAAATCAACATCATCCTGACATTCATACCAGCTTTATATATCAGTTCACATCAGTACAGTAGTACTGTGCTTTTACAGGCCTTATTGTAAACGAATTATTAACAAATTATATTATGGCTTCATATAAATTTAAACCAGACTTAAATACGATGCTCTAAAATGATCATTTTGTGCGAGTACAACTAGTGATGGTTGGCACAGTGCTGACCACAGCAAGATTTTGGCACCAAAATAAACATTTCACCCTGCTTGATTTGGTTTTTTGACAAATAAGTCTCATCGCCAACCCTCATCATCGGCGGTGCTGCGTTGTGTGCATGTGGCTCCTCGTGAACAGCTCTGTGTGTTTGAGAAACACTATTCAAATTTGTGAATGATTCACAACACATATCTCTGTTTGTGGGATTTTTTAGCAGCAGCACACCAGACGAGCTGTCAGAGTCCAACTGAGACCGTCCTCACTGTTGCTCAGTTCTTTACACACTATGCTGATTTAAAGGCGTCGTTCACCAAAAAAATTATCATTCTGTCATATTTTACTCATGCACAAACCTGTGTGACTTTCTTGAACTATTGCTTTAACTTTGAAGGGGTCCTATTATGCTTTTCACTTTTTGAATTTTAGTCAGTGTGTGGTGTGTATGTTCGGCATAAAAAAGATGTACATAGTTACAAATCTCAAAGTCCACTCCAAAGGGAGATATTTAATTTTTTTAAAAATCCCTTTTCAAGAACTACAACGAACGGCTCCTTTGGACTACAGCGTTTGTTTTCCGGATGTTATGATGTCACATCGTGGCCCATTAGAATATCTTTAAAATAAACCCCGCCTACAGAAATTCTAATGGTTGGGGGGTGGGTAGGGACGAGGTGGGGGATTAGCCTAACTTTAGCATTGCAGCACAGAAAGCCACTTCTGGGATGCTTCAATGAACAGCGTCGCAGCGGGTATAAACACAAGCATTGGCTAGAGTGGCCATGTCGGAGCCATGCAGTAGATATGTGCAGTGTGTGGTAAGAGATATATTCATCATACAGTGTATTTAGCTTCACTGAGAGTTTTTTTTAAATGTATAAACTTGCACTAGACTAAGCTAGGCTCATCAGTGATGATGTTCCTTGCTCGTTTTCTGTAGCTGCTTTTTGAATAACTAAGGAAATGTAAGCATTATAATTAGTAACTTACAATGTTTTTTCAGCTGTTGTCATGTTAAATAGAAATTAAGTCGTATTAAAAACATTAGGCTGCTTTTAGCCTAATCCTGGTTTCAGGCAATGAAACTAAGTATGTAAATAAATAAATTAGCATGATAATATCATGTATTGCCGATCTCACAGGCTGACGATAGGACCCAACACTACTGTAGCGTATTATTTACCCTCCATGCATCCAAGGTGTATATGACTTCCTTCTGTCAGACGAATGCAATCGGAGTTATATTAAAAATTATCCTGGCACTCCCAAGCATTAGAACCTTCATCAAACCTGGAACTAATCGAGCCATTTGTGCCAGGCTAGGGAGAAAGGTAATGTAAAAATCTAAATTATGTGAAAAACCACCAAGCATGAGAGCATGTTCTAGTACACCCCCAAAACAACATCAGCACTTTGTAAAAGAGCATAATACGACCCCTTTAAATAAAGATACAATAAATACAATAAATACATGCATTTTGGCAACATTTTTTCCTCTATTTTTTTTTTTTAAACAATGAAGAGTCTGTTGCACAAACTCAGAAGCTGGAGAATGTGGAAATAACATGGCTTTTATAACACGGCACAGCTCTCAATCCTGTTGGGCCCTTCAGACTCAGTCTCTGAACACGGCACAGGCCTATCAATATTCCTGTCTTACGATGCCCTTTCATGAAGGCCAAGCTGGGGTGGGCTGGATAACTAAGGTACATGCTGGAGGAATTTTCTGAAACCTGACCAGCAAGCAAAGCTGCTCACAATCGCGCCTGCCTGCCAATGTCTGTGGAAGCGCTTTATATATTACACACAGGCTGCAGTGCATGCGCTGGAAACATTAAATGATTGTGTTCTGCTACGTCTTAATAATTTAAGTCATCCATTTTGTTGGCTCTAAACCGAGACGGTGGTTATAATGCGTGTTTGCCCCACACTGAGAGGTGGATGGCGTGGATCAGGAAAATGTGTGCTGATAATTACGGGTCCTGGGATGACAATGACTCAGTTAATTGCTCTAACCTTTTCTTGCCAAGCTGGAGCCGCATGTCAGCGTTGGAGGTGAAATTTGGCCTGTTGTTGTTCAGCTTCATTGATTGCTGTATTTGCTGATTTATGATTCATGTAATCCACAGCCGACAGGCCATATTAAGACATGACGCTGACAAACAATATTGCACGGTCATAAAACAAACACAAGAATTCAAGTTTATAAGTGATTAGTAATTTAAAGACAAACACATGTATGTGCGGTGTATCTACAATGATTAAGTGATAACATTGGAAATGTCATTTTTTACCCATTACATGAGACATTAATCATTTTGAAAAGCGGAATTTACTAAAATAACCAAAATACTAAAATCTACCAAAATAATGTTCTAGTTAAAAATTTATATGGTCTTTATGCCATCTGAGAGTTAAAGTCAGGGTAAACGATTCCAGAGAGGCTTGCAATAGCAAGCTAGCTTTGAAAGCATAAGATCCCACACTTCCTGAAAATCACTCTCCAAAGTCACGCCTCCTCCAAAACACATGAACGCACACAGGCAGACCAGAGGCTAACCAACAACACAATGAAAGATGGCGTTGGTGGAGTGTTAAATGCAACACTGTCAGATTACCTTATGTTGCATTCACTACATTACAAAACACTACAAAACCTTCCATTCTCACTTGGTCTGTAATATCGTAATGTATGCAAATACATATGTTAAAGGAGAAGTTCATTTCCAGTACAACAATTTACAGATAATGTACTCACCCCCTTGTCATCCAAGATGTTCATGTCTTTCTTCAGTCGTAAAGAAATTGTGTTTTTTAAAGAAAACATTTTAGGATTTCTCTCCTTTAGTGGGCTTCTATGGTGCCCGCAACTTTGCACATTCACGAGTCGGTACTTCTGCAGCGATGTAGGATGACTTTGAAGTTGGAGGAGAAATTGAGATGGGAGTTTTTTTGACATACCCTAACTGAAACCGAAATACACAGAGTTCACGCTGAGCTATAGACAAAATGAGTGTTTGAGGTTATTCTGGAAGTGAACTTCTCCTTTAACAGGCAGGTAGGACAGCCTATCAGACCCATCAGACTGAATTTTACGGTCCTACACTCTTGAAAATAAAGGTGTGATGCCATAGAAGAACCTTTTTTGGTTCCAAAAAGAACCATTCAGTCAAAGATTCTTTAAAGAACCATCTCTTTCTTACCTTTTTTAATGATCTGAAGAACCTTCTTTCGCCACAAAGAACCTTTTGTGAAATAGAAAGGTTCTTCAGATGTTAAAGGTTCTTTATAGAACCATTTAAACAAAAAAGTTTTTTTGCTTTATTTTTAAGAGTGTATGCCTTCCACAGTTGATATAAATACATATAAACACATTTAGACCACTTAACTTAGTGATTGCTATCGGGATGTGAAGAAACCTTCACCTTTAGCATAAAAAATGTTTTTGAATCAAATCACCTGCACTGCCTTTAATAAGTAGATATTTTTAAGTAGATTTTTAAATCTAAATTGCATACCTTGGATTTAATTAATAATTAAAATTAAATTATAAACACAACATTTAACATCAGAAGCATCCGCAGCACTTTCTGGTGCATTTAAGCTATTTGCAATTCACTGAAGGTACATTCTGTTCAGTTTGTACGCTCCCTAGGATTCAGTGGGAATCATACTTTCTGCGCATCTCAGCAGAAAACTGCAGTGATTTGTACCTGCAGCAATACTACGCTAGTTTTGTAAAAACATACGCATAGTGATTTTTATGAGAACATGTAGGATACAGTTATTGATATTACAGCCAGTAATGCAGCACAAAAATGGAGCAGGAATGTCGTCCTTCACATGATTATGCCAGCATCCATTTACTGAGTGCCAGAGGAGCTCCTAAAACGGTGTACGCTTTGTGAGCGAGGCCAAGTCCACCAATCGGTCTTGGCATGGCCCAGCGGGCTGCAGGAAGCACTACAAATTGCTCTCATCCACCGAACCTGCCAAATCCCACAGTCAGAGGACAAATGTGATAGATGGTCCGTCTTCTGAGCTGTCAGTGGGTTTATTTTACAATTAGACATCTCCAGGTGGCGTAGCTAAACACAGAAGGCTCGTCTTCAGACGTGAATCCTGTTTACGTCAGACTCGGGTGAGTATCTGACAGGTAGGTCTCTCATAAATGTTGCTTGAAATCTCATTATGCCAGACCTTCGCCCCGTTCCTGATGGGGGTTTTGCCACACGTCCTTGACGCACGGATACAGGCGCGGATTTTTCTCACCGAGGCGTCGGGAGGATCGTAATTGCATCGGGTGATTTGTGCTTCGAGGCACAATGACGCTAATTCAAAACAACTTGATCCTTGGGTAAACTAGAGTATGTGTGGATATGAATACACATATATAACAAATGCCTTTTGTTACGATCATACTTATGAAGTGATTATTCATGCTCAGATCCCTTAGTCCCCAAATAAATGAAAAGAGCTTAGCTCTGCAGACTCATTAAACAGACAACGGCTAGAAACAACTCAGAACGGATCAATGAAGCACTAGCTTATCATACTGATGTTTTCGAATGAAAGCCGCAGCGGTGAAGTGTCAAATTGCACACTTCAGTCCAATTAAATTATCATCTACGCTGCATTCAAGGCAAAATATGATGCTGCTCATTGTTTGGTTTTCAGAATGTGAGGAATCTCATAAATTCCAGCCCTATCTATGGCAGTCTGTCTCCAAAGGCAAATCTACCTGATTAAAAATAGACTCAGATACTTCAGCAGAAGCACAGGGATAAACCCAAAGTCCCTTTAAGGCGAGTCAATGTGCTCGGCAGCCATTTTACAATGCAGCTATTTCCTATTTTCATTATGCGAGTAGCTCTTGCGAGTATCTGAATGGGCCAAGACATTTGGTCAGGACTGCATTCCAATATTGCACGTCTTCAAGTCAGCAATAAAATCTGACAACAATGCTTTAGAATAGATGTTGCTTCTATAGCTCAAATCATGCTAAAAAGCATATTTTTCACACTGCTCCAGCTATTACAAACATGTCTGGCTCTTTTAACTGCAAATGCATTACATCAGTCAGAAATGTAAACCATAAACCATAACATCACAATGCTCATGTTTTTTTTTGTATTCCCAGCACATGAAATGAAGACATATAAACAATTTCATAACAGGCTGCCCACGAAATGAGGAAACTAAATCTGTTTTGCCCTTAAATTATGATTTTTATTATATTTCAGCATGAGCGCACTGTCTGTTTAACACGGTGTTCAGAGATAAGAGCCTCAAACACACCAAAAAAATTAAAGGTGATGCAAAAGAATGTGTGCAATACTCATGACAAAACATCAGACGAGAAATCGCTTCTGAAAATTGGAATCCTTAAACGAAGGCATTTGTTTTGTCTCTGAGGAACGATGTTTTGAGATTATAAAGATTATAATAAAGACCGTAATGCCATTTCAATGGCAAACGTCTCACGAGAAACCATGCGGAGTCGAGTGCCTGACAAAACATTAGCTGGAAGACAGGTAAAAGGTTCTTTACTTCAGAGAAACCACTTCAGTTCAACCTGAAGAGGCAGTGACTGAGCAGCCTTTTAATAAAGGCACAATATATGCTGGGTATAGACCATTAAAGACTCAGGAAATCAGAACTGTGGTTTTATAGCTTTTAGTCCACATCCACTAGATTTGATGCCATTTGTATGCTAGTGCAGGGGTTTTAGACTGAGGGTGTTCTGTGGTTCACATACAGACACTTAAGACTAAATAATAACATGAAAAAGAGTTATATATAACATTATACACAGTTGAAGTCAAACGTTTACATACACCTTGCAGAATCTGCAAAATGTTATTTTACCAAAATAGGAGGAATCATACAAAATGCATGATATTTTTTATTTAGTACTGACCTGAATAAGATATTTCACATAAAAGACGTTTACATATAGTCCAAAAGAGAAAATAATAGTTGAATTTATAAAAAATAATCCTGTTCAAAAGTTTACATATACTTGATTCTTAATACTGTGTTGTTACCTGAATGATCCACAGTTTTTTAGTTTAGTGAGTGTTGTTCATGAGTCCCTTGTTTGTCCCACAGATTCTTTGGTTTTTCAGCACTTTTGTGTATTTGAACTCTTTACAACAATGACTGTATAATTTTGAGATCCATATTTTGACACTGATGACAACTGAGAGACTCATATGCAACTATTACTGAAGGTTCAAAGCTCACTGATGCTTCACAAGGAAAAACGATGCATTAAGAGCCAGGAGTGTAAACTTTTGAACGGAATAAAGATATGTGCATTTTTCTTATTTTGCCTAAATACATTTTTTTTTTTGCATTTAGTACTGCCCTTCAGAAGCTACAGATGAAACTCCCCAGAGGACAAAATAAGTTAAATTTACCCCGAAAGTTTTCACCCTGACTCTTAATGCATCATTTTTCCTTTTGAAGCATCAGTGAGCGTTTAAAACTTCTGTAATAGTTACATATGAGTCCCTCAGTTGTCCTGTGTATTCCCTGTATTTGAATGGTTCAAATACACAAAAATGCTGAAAAACCAAAGAATCTGTTAGACCTGAAGGATTTTTCTGAAGAACAGCGACAAACAAGGAACTCATGAACAACTGTCACAGCTGTGGATCATTAAGGTAACAACACAGTATTAAGAATCAAGTGTATGCAAACTTTTGAATGGGGTCATTTTTATACATTTTCTCTTGTGCACTATATGCAAATGTATTTTATGTGAAATATCCTATTCAGGTCAGTACTAAATAAAAAAAAAAAAAACATGCATTTTGTTTGATCCCTCTTATTTTGATAAAATAATTGACATTTTGCAAATTCTGCAAGGTGTGTGTAAACTTTTGACTTCAACTGTATTAATATATTGGGGGGCCCTTGGCATCAAAAAGCCTAACAAGACAAGAATGTCCCTCCCACAATACATTCTGCAGCCAATCAGCAAGTATGTTTACGTTTGTGATTTGCCTAAAGTTTATTGGCTGTTTAACTCTGAAGAATGGCTCTTGTCCTCTTGATATAGATTGTTCTTTTCTTCTTTTAACAGGTTGTAAATTGAAGTTGGCTCCTGATAAATGTGGTAGTTTAAGTCTTACTCCATCAGTTACATTTGGGAACACAATTCAGGATACCTGTCAGCAGGCAGAAGATACATTAGCCATGTCGTATGAATGGGGTTTAATCATGTACACGCAGCCATGTGGGCTTCAATTCACAAATATCCCCAGAGCATTAAAAAGAATAGGCAGGAATGATGACAAAATCATAATCATCACAGATGGATGAATCAACTGCGCGTTTAGATAAACCTGCTGTGTGAGGATCTGTTGGGCGAGATAAGACTGATCTCTCTTTCTCTCCGCGAGCTGCAGGCCTTGTGATTATCTTTGCTAAATCAAACGCGTGGGGATCAACTTTTGTGTGTGGGTTGAACAGGACAGAGCTGCACTTGACGCTGCTGCAGGGTACGAAGATACATTCTGTTACTAAACACACGTATTCAATCTGTATCCAGTCAGTCGAGCCCGAGATCCGCCGATGAAAACATCCACACGGATGCGCGTACGTCACGGGATGCCTGACGCATTGTCTTTTAGCTTGATTAAAACACGAGAAGAAGTGACATTTATCAGGCCGCTGTCAGATGGGATACATGGCTTTGCTGGCGCACATCCATACATACACACGCGTACACTTTAGCTATTATTCGAAGGATTTCTTCAACAGCCACACAAATCCTACCCTGTAAGCCGTCATTGAGAAGGATAATAAAAAAACAAATTAGCCTCCTTCCCACTCCTCTTTTCTGAATTATTGCTCTGCGGTTGTGGCACGGCTGATATTGAACGCTCAGAGGAAGGTGATGAACGCAAATGTAAACACTCGGCTGTGATTAGCAAAGATGAGAGGTTAGAGCCACGTGGTCATCCATAGACAACCGTCCTTGGACTGACGCAAAGAACCAGTGCACTTTGACCCTGTGGAAGTCACAAAAAAACTGCTCTCCCACACTGTGCCTGCAGCGTCAACAGTCTGATCTAGAAATTACAGCCTTGCAGCTCGACTATCCTTGATATGAAACCTAGCCTGACTGGTATTTATTGCAGCTCTCATCCTGGGGACCATCTGATTCATCAAATCACTTTCACAGACTGT
The DNA here is from genome assembly GCF_022985175.1 of Labeo rohita. Taxonomy (NCBI): domain Eukaryota; kingdom Metazoa; phylum Chordata; class Actinopteri; order Cypriniformes; family Cyprinidae; genus Labeo; species Labeo rohita. Next base: position 27,619,139 of record NC_066880.1, on the reverse strand, counting down.
CATTTCTTACATAAAACATCCCCAGATATGGGAAAGTTGCAGTTTGGGTGCAGGTACGAAGCGGAGAGGAAGCGAAACGGGAGCAACAATGCTTTTGATAGCAGAACAGGCATGTCTGCTTAAATGCTCGGGGAAGCTCAAGCGTGTCAGGACTACAGATCCTTTGGGAAATCAAGACTTGGAGGAAGGCAGACTCTCTGGAAAGATCCCCAGCTCTAAGCACTGAGAGCTGACATTTTGAAATGTGAAGTTTTGGACCACCTGCTGTAAACGGAGGTCCATTTTGAGGCCTGATTAGAAAGAGTTGTGAAAGACCTCATTTGTCTTGTTACATCTGGTGCTCAGCTCTGCTTCTTCTGCTGAGAATCTCTCCTGTAATGAGATCAAGCTCTGAACGATCGCTGTGTGATGTCTATGTCTTCATTCATCTTCTGACGCTGAATTATGCAGCACAGATCTGTTCTTCACAAAAGCTGTTCTAGGAAAAATAAATATTTGACATCGTTTCCAATCGGCTTTAGGACCCTCGGAGATCTTGTAAAAACTTTCATTAGTGATTTGAGAGCACGAGGCCAAAGCGGCTAATCGGAGACTGCGAGCCGGGCTCACAAAACAGAAGAATGCACAATGATTTTAGATTTTACAAGATGTTTTAGTGCTGGAAATGATATTGATTCAGAGAAACAGGAACATTACTGCTGCAAGCTATTGGGATTGCAAAAAAACGTTTAAAAAACACATCCACAGGCTGTTGATTCAGACTATTAAAAGCACATTTGCACAATCATATCTTCTATGAGTAATGAATAATTTAATGTCCTTCACATCAATGATTAGCTCGTGATACATAGCTGCACAGCTTTAAACAAAATGGCCACTCTGACCCTGCAATGCAGTCTGTGACAAAGCAGAGAGTTTATCTTCTCCGAGTTTAACAGCTGCAGCACAAAACATCAAGTTGCGGTTAGATTCAGGTAAAGAAATCACATTACCTCTTCTCCACACAACCAGTGAGAAGAGCCTTTGTGATTGACTTCGAGGGAGAGTTTTATTGCTGTATTTACTTTACGATCAGTCACAGAGCTCGTCTACATCCTGTCACTCGCACATTAACATTTGCGTTTATTGTTGCCGTCCTAATATTGCTGTTAGGCAAAACTAAACATCTTTGACGGTGCGTCACCCTAACGTTCTACTCAGTTCCTGGATGTCTTCTATGAACAGTTCAGAAAAATGCAAGCTTTTTACTAGCTTTTGTCCCTCAGGACATAATTATTTCCAACACCTTATTATGCTTGTCCCTAGTCAAAAGATTGTATCCTCTGGCATCATCACCATCATCATCACATTTCTGGAGGAATATCTCCACAGTGTGGTGGGAAGCTATAAAACATTACTGAGACATGCTTTCACTTCTCACATTGATTATTTTATACAAGAAGGAATGTTATAATGCTCTCATATTTCTCAGACACTGGAAATGGAAGTATAAATTAATGTTTTTGCTTACTTTGTGGTGCCTTTTTTGTGATTTGACTAACAAAACGCATGCTTTTAGTTGCTTGCTGCTTGCGAAGATCATTAGCGCCATCTGCCGGTCAGATCGTATTAGCAACTACTTTCTTTTTTATATTAAAATAATCTAGTCCTTTCTTTCAAAATTCACTATCTTCATAGCTAGCATATGCTGTAAACACGTTTGCAAATCATATTTTCACAGTCTTTAAAATACAGCTGGAGCGACACTTGATTTTTTTCACACAGCCCTGGTGAAATAACCAGCATATGCTGGTAGGTATGTGTTGATGCTGGAATGCTGGTTAGGTAGGTTTTGATGCTGGTTTAAGCTGGTCCTTAGCTGGTTTATGTTGGTCCTTAGCTGGTTCATGCTGGTCCTTGACCAGCAACATGACCAGCAAAAACCAGCAAAGGACCAGCTTAAACCAGCATCAAAACCTAACTAACCAGCATTCCAGCATCAAAACATACCTACCAGCATATGCTGGTTATTTCACCAGGGAGTTGTTTGTCTTCTAATTTGGTACACATTGGTGTTTTCATTGGTAAGAAGCTGAACTGTTTGTCGTGAGGGAAATGTTGTCTGTCAACTTAGGGAATGTCACAATTTTTTAAAGTGGATAAAAATAATTTTCACATGCAATTCCAGTCAAACGTTTTTGAACAGTAAGGTTTTTTTAAGATTTGTTTTGTTATTGTTTGTTTGTTTTAAGAATTCTCTTCTGATCACCAAACCTGCATTTGATCAAAAATAGAGCAAAAACAGTAATATTGTGACGTATTTTTATTACTTAAAACAACTGCTTTCTATTTGAAGACATTTTAAAATGTAATTTATTCATGTTATCAAAGATACATTTTCAACATCATTACTTCAGTCACATGATCACTCAGACATCATTATATTAGTCTGTTATTATTATTATTATTATTATTATTATTATTATTATTATTATTATTAAAAACAGTGGAGGTTTTTTTTTTGATAAATAGAAAGATACAAAGATCAACGTTTATCTGAAATAAAAGCTTATTTCACATAAATGCTGTTCCAAATCCGTTCATCAAAGAAACCTAAACATTTTTTTACTCTGCTGTTTTCAACATAACACAAATAAGTGTTTTTGAGCAGCAAATCAGAATATTAGAATGATTTCTGAAAGATCATGTGACGGGAGTAATGATGATAAAAAATTAGCTTTGAAACACAGGAATAAATTACATTTTAAAATATATTCAAATAGAAAGCAGTGGTTTTAAACAGTAAAAATATTTCAGAATTGTAGTGTTTTTGCTGTACTTTGGATCATCAAATAAATGCAGGCTTGGTGAGCAGTAGAGACTTATTTAAAAAAACAAACATTAAACATCTTACCGTTCAAAAACATCTGAATGGTAGTGTAAAAATTACAGTTGTGTATCTTTTTTTTTTTTTGACCCAATCACCCTAGGGAATCTCAAACCTACTGCAAACGCTTGGGTGTACGTTTTGTTCTCTCAAAATAACTCCGCGTGTCAGAGAGCGCATGCGCCCTTTGAGGTTTGTTTTGGTGACGTCACATGCGGGGCGGTGCTCCGAACAGGTGTATTTCACAGGTGTAAAGAAAAGTAAATGCCAGTAAAGAAGAACGAGTCCGTTTAGCTCCGTTGCTTAATGTAGAGCCCGGTGCACAATGGCCCCGAAGTGTATTGGGGGCTGCGCCGCGTTATTTTTCCTCGGGATTGCATTTGATATCATCGGGTTTGCTTTGCTTTTGATCGGCATTTTTGCCAATCTGCGATTGGACGGCAGATTTTACGGAGACTTCCTAATCTATACTGGCTCTATAATAGTTTTTCTCAGTCTTTTCTGGTGGATCATGTGGTACACAGGAAATATTAAAGTTTCTTCTGAGGATCTGGAGAAAAAGAGTTTTGACAACTTTGCGCACTGGGCACGGAAGCTCTCGGAGCGACTGTCCAAGAGCGGCATGAACAGAGAGAAGTGCTTCGATAACGGTAAGAAGTCGATAAACGGCGATGTAACACATCACGCTCCGACGCGGATAACGTGGGAAAACCCCGGACCGGCTGGATGCGTGAATGAAGCATACGACCGAGGCTCCGACGCGCCACCGAATGAAAAGACCGTGGAGCTGGAGATCCTAAAGAACTCCGAGATGTTCCTCCAGAGCAGCGGGAAAGCTGAAAGATTTCTCTGATCAGCTATGGTACGTCGTCACTTTATGTTTATTTTGAGAATTACCTGATGGGACATTCTTCTTGAGCCATTTAACTTTTCAAACGTTTGTTGTGCTGTAGAGCAAGGACGTGTAATAACAAAATCTATAGCCGACTTTCATAAATATGCTCTGGTGTAGCTGGAACACTTTGTGTTTAAAAAATGATTTAAACAGAGGTAAGAAAATGAACAGGACGAAAAGTAGGCTAAAGACTGACAGTTATATCAAGGTGTCAACAGCTAGAATGTTATTGAGGTATGTGAAATCTCAGTTGTAGCAGAGATCTGTTAATTGGTCATTTATGTGTAGATATGAGTATATTGTCGGATATTATAAAAGACTAACAAAACCTAAAGTGAATCTAATTAATTTACCTATTAAAATGTTTATTTTGATTTGAGAATTTTGTGTGATTTAACAGGCTAAATTATTAACCATAAACTATTTAAACTTACAAAAACAACAAAGAGATTGCATTACAAAACGTAACAAGAATGGCCTATATAACTCCATAGCATATTTGCTTCAGGGTCACATTGCAGATTGGTGTTGATTACTAAACTTGACAGGTTTAAGACATTGAATCTGCTCTATGAATACAGGCCTCTTGTACTGTTTTACGTATAATAATAATAATAATAATAATAATAATAATAATAATAATAATAAAGTGAGAATCTTGCTTCTTTCTTTTATTCATTCTTTGTCAACTGCCTCTGACTGTTTTAACCCCAGCAAAAACATTCATGTTCAATGCTGTTCGATGAAAATGTTTTTGAAACATGATGCTGTCCTGCGAGGCTTGACTCAAACTTCTCTCTTCTCAGGTGCATTTTACTTGTGTGTGTCAGAGTCTGACTAATCTGAAGAAAAGCTGCAGTAAGACTGGAATGTTTTACCAAGCCTTCATATTTGGACTGGCTGAGAAATGAAGTCATTAATCAGGGATTTTACATGAGCACTTTAATTATGATTAATGAATTTGTACTTTTAACTTATGCATACCTAAAGTTTATTTTCAGATTTTATGTCTATATGTGTTTCATTTTTATCTAATAAAGAGTTTACAGAAAACGACTAATTTAGCTTTTGTTACTTTACACATTCTGGAAGCTTCACTGTATTTAGAAAATCCTTTTCGATAGAAGAAAACATTTTATTCTTCTGAAATGAGTGCATTGTTAAATTTGGTCAAGAAAAATAGCTTGTTTCTGTTAGTCGTCAGACACAGCTGCGTATGAACTATTTGAACTGCATGTTAAAACAACATTACAAATATTCCTCTGCAAACATTTATTGGGATCAAAGTATTTTCTGCTCAGACCATGGGCATTCAACTGGAAGCGTCGCACCCTTTTTCCATCTCGCAGCTCTCCAATGACAGGAACGGACTGAAGACCAGTTCTGTGTGTTTACTAGAAACACAGCTCTGTTTTAAAACGTAAACTTAGGTGGGAATTATACATGTACTCTTATCAAGTACTGCACCAACATCACTTTTTCACCTAACATAATGATTACAAACCCTGGCAAACCTGCCAGACAAATATAAGAGTTTAAAGACACACCCTGCTATTGTGTATCTGGATATTTGAGACATTAAATACTTGAGTTTCACAATCACAGTAAACGGACAGTAAGGGAGAGGAAAGTAACCGCTGGAAAAGTTATGAAAAACGTGGAAGGAATGTTGTTTGATAGTGACATTGCAGACGTGGGGATTGTTTTGATACGCAATAAAAACGTCTTAAGACGTTATTAATAAATGTGAAGTAATAATGCTGAAATATCTCTCACGTAAACACGTAGCAGTATTACCTCACATTAACCGCTGCTTCCAAGTTTCTGCCACAAGGAAATGCAAGACAAATTACGACTCCTATAATTAATTCATTAACGCTGTCAAGAAATCAGACAACCTGTGTAACAAGCAGAACAAGATGGCCCAGATGGCCAGCGGGTCAAGTTTCCCATCAACACCTGAGGTGTGAGTGATGTCAAATGATCTGAACCTTCAAATCACACAACGCCGAAAGAAAACGCTCTCTCATTCCTCTCAGTCACTGTGAACATCCTGCTGCAGAATATAGAAAAGATGCTCTTTAATTATTCTTTATGTTATTTAAGAACCCTTTAATGAGGTAACCTTTGAAGAAATACTGGCTACTGTGGTACATACTACAAAATCACACGTACTTATATATGATAGTTGATTAGAACCTCCTTGAAAAATCGTATAATTTCGAAATGTAAGGTGAAAATAAATAGGCACTATTTAAATAAATATGCACAATAGTAAACACTAAAAAGACACTGAGCACAATTAACGTTTCAACGTCATTACATGTTGCTCCCTTCTGTTTAACAATGATAAGTGACGCAGATACTGTAGTTTCTGTCAACAAACTAACTGGAGGATCTTTATTCTTAAATCATTGTCCTTTGTGTCCTAACCTGAATCCAATGAGTAATCAGCAGCAACCTGAAGAATGGAGGAGAAAAAAAAAAAAAAAAAGTATATTTGATAAATTGTGGTGAACCCAACCTTCTGGGCGTCCTTTAACTTCACAAGCAGAGTCAAAGCTTTTCACAGCAGTGGATCGGCTACTGTTGTCCTACTATCGATAAAACATTTCTCTGAGAAGTTGGACACCGTGACGACAGCATTTCTATCATCCTGCACAGAAGTGTCGTACAGCGCCATCTAGATGACACAATCATCTTCAGCAGTCAGACAAATACAGAACAGAAATTATGGAGTTTTTAATTTAATTTATAAAAAATGCATATACCCACTGAAGCTGAACAACATCTACCACTTATTTTTCCTTGTGGAACATGTACTATCTGTGAGACTCTTTCAGTTGTTTGAACAGAATAAAATAATATTAACAGGCAAAGAGACAACTTCAACACAAAGATAACAAACACAGCCAACGACATCTTGAATATAAAAGGAAAAACAATGGGGAGGAAAGGAAATATCAGAAACAAAAGGTAAGTGCAGTAATGATCCCAATTGTATAAAATATTATTTTGCATTTTTTCTTCTTTCATCTTCTGCAGTTTCCTGCAGTCAGGAAACGAATCAGATACAGCACATTTTCTCAACACGTTCATGCAAGCTGATATATTTTAACAAAGTACAAATGGAAATATATTTATCTCATAGGTTATTGGTTAAAATATGAAAAAGAAGAGGATGCGAGTAAACATCATTCTGATTTGATGTAATAGCAAAAAACTCAAACCCTCAATAGTGTTTTTTTTCCTGGAAAACAAAACAAAAAAAAAAAAAAATTCAAATAAAATATAAATGAAGAAACTACATTCATTTCCATGACCACGAGTCCACGTCTTTAAAAATAAAAATAAAATAGAAAAAACAAACAAAAAACAAACAAAAAAAGACCTCACTTCAGCACTGCCTGTTTAGTTGAGTATTTGTGCCTCAGGAAACACACACAAATAAGATCCTATAGTACACGTACGACAAAATACTGCATATCTACTAAAGACTGCATTAGGTAGGTGGACATGGTAGCTAGCTGCCATGATACAGGAAAAAGGGAAAAAAAAATAAAATAACAGAGAAAAAAAAAAAAAAAAACCTCCCCACATTTCCCTTTGCCCAAGAGAAAAATGCTCATTTTTCCATCTGTGAATATGAAGCTGAAATAAGGAGCAGGTTCACATTTTAAGAGCTAATCGGTGTTAAACGATGTTTGGCAAGTCCATATCTGACCTGTCGTTTCAGTCGAATACAAATGTTCAAGACCTCTGACTGGGAACAGGGGAATCGCGAGCACACATCTGATACGCATGCGTGACGTGACATTAATATGTATGTTGGTCATTGGCCAGTCGTTTGTTCGGTAACACAAAGGGGGTTCGTCTATTTGCTCTCCATCCACGTTCAGCCCAAAGCTCATAGTGATGGAGACCTTCTTTGCTGGGTTACACCCACAATACATTTCATTTTATAACTTCAAGTAGGCTATATTAATATATGTGTGTGCATATATCTGAGTATTTACCTATTCTTGTAAAAAGCCCACCGTCCCTCCTTCAGAACAGCACCTTTTTCCTTTTCTCCTCCAACTCACATTTCTCTTATTACCTCGATTACTTCTCTCCAAAATCCACTGACTTTCATCTCACCTCACTATTTGGCACCTCGGATTCATTAACAGGTGATGTGGCTGTAGCAGGTGCGTGGCAGGCGGGGAGAAACAAAAAAAAATGGGTTGAGGTCAAAGGTCGTGACACGGCTGCCCTAGTCAGTGGCGGTCTGCTTGTCTCTCTCCGCTGTGATGGCGTCCCCACCGTCTTCGGTCTTGACTCTTTTGGTGTCGGGCTGCTCCGCTTTGTCTCCGTTCTGCCGTTTGGTTGGTAGAGATGCCGAGGCCGAGGCGTGGGTTGCCAGCATGTGGAGAGGACTCGCTGAAAAACAGTAGACTGATTGAGTCACATTTTGTATTTGTCCTGTGTCTGACACACCCATTTCAGGTCTTAAAGTCTCTACTAATGAGCTGATGATCTGAATCAGGCGTGTTTGATTAAGGCATGGGTGTCCAAAGTCCGGCCCGAGTGCCAAATGCGGCCCAAACGGCCTGCAGCTTGTCTACTGAAACGTATTATACGTGGCCCACCAAACATAATTTTCAAAATTTGCAGTTTCACAAGGTCAACACAAGGTGACAACACTAGATATTTCACCAGATGTAGGCTATATCATGTAGCAGTAAAACACAGCGATAAACAATTTAATAACATACGCGCTGCCACTTCTTTACCGTGCAAGAATTCTTAAACGCACCAAAAGTGGGAGAGTGCAACTTGTTAACCGTGCCGACTCCGAACGGACCATTATTAGCTCTGCCTAAAGACATCGTCGTGTGAGCTCAGAACAAATGTGTTTACTCTTTGACTGATCTCGATCACGTGACCACTAAACAGCGCTGAGAGATTCCGTAAGCAGCGCTCGAGTTTGGAGCAGAGGTCTCTGATACAAACCATGGATGTCGCGTTGATTTAAACAAGTTTAAAGGCTGAAGAAACAGCGCTGCAACAACACTGATGTGGAATACAGAAGAAGCATTGTTACAACAATAGGGTTAGAATTAGTTCCACCCCACAAATTACTTACATTTACAATGGATTTACTGTAGTAACGGCAAATGTGGTATTGTGGCAGAAATTTAGGAAATTCATACAGAATTTTATTACATTATTACTGTAGATATATACACCAGTCAAAAGTTAATATTTTTAATGAAGTCTCTTCTGCTCACCAAGTCTGCATTAACTCTGTTACTAGAAAGCGTCAACTTTATTCCCCTCAATCTGTTCTGACAGTGGAAGTCCGTGCTTTTATAGATTGATAATCATACAAAGGAGTGTGTACCAAAAGCTTGAGAGCATTAGTGAAAATACAGCTCTATCCCAACTGCCCTAAATCTAAACCTAAACCTAACATGAAATCAACCACCAGGGGCAGCATTTAATTTCTTTAAAGGCAAAAATGTCTTAATTAAATTTTGCATCATAAATATTAGTGCTGCTCAATTGCAGCAAAAATTATAATCACAATTATTTTAATACTGAGATTGATTATTTAGCAGGATTTCACACTGACTGTGGAAACAAATGTATACAGCTTTTATTTTTTGAACAGTGGATTTGCTTTAATCTTATATAATTCAAATGAAAAATAAAACAAATGACAATATTGAAATGATTAACTATGTAATACATTTAAATATATAATATTCAAATAAAAATAGATCAAAATGATGTAGTGCAATGACAACCTATTGAACATTTAGAGACGTGCATGTGTAAGGGAACACACACGACATAAAAACAGATAATCGTTGTGAACAATAACGTTTTCACGGTAATCTTGGCCTCATAATTATTGTAAGTCAAGACTAATTGAAAATAAAATCCAATTAATCGCCCAGCTGTAATAACCTATGACACATAAATTCAGAAAATTCTGAAAAAAAAAAAAAAAAAAAAAAAAAGTAATTATAATGTTAAAGGATTAATTCACTTCAAGAATAATTTTAAGAATAATTATGTAATCTGTGAAGTCGAGCTAGTGCAAGAGAAGCATTTGTGGTTAAAAAGTACATAATTTGTATTTTATTTTTTTTTAGAAAATGTCTGATCGTATTGCTAGGTAAGACCCTTATTCCTCATCTTCAACCCACTGGCTCCCACTAAAGTCCACTATATGGAAAAATATCCTGCAGTGTTTTCCTCAAACACTTTAATTTCTTTTTGACTGAAGAAAGAAAAACATGAACATCTTGGATGACATGGTGGTGAGTACATTATCAGGAAATTTTTATCCCGGAAGTTGGAGCGATAATTTGGTAATGACTGATGCTGGTTCCTGACCTGTGTTGCCAGATCCTTGGACAGCAGCGACCACATGTGTCCCATTCTGAGTGATGGCCTTGACAGGCAGCTGATGCTGGCCAATTGGAGCCTGCTGCACTATGGTAACGGTCTGTATGGGACTAGACTGGGACGTCTGGAGAATGCGACTCGTCCCGCCTATAGACGTGGTTGTAATAGCAGGCACCGGCTCCACTTTCACTGCAAAAAACATAAAAACAGCATTTAAGGTGAGCAATTTTCTCTGATACCTGCAACAGATAATGTACATCCACCCAACCACTTCACGTTGATATACAGTCTGGATATACAATATCCTGTTCATTGCATGGCTACTTGCCACATCAAGAACTGGACGTGAAATATTGATTACTGCGTTAAACACAAATAAAAACATTCAGCAAATGGCTTTGAGCTAGTATGGACAAACAAGTTAGAACAAGACATTTGTGACCCTGGACCACAAAACCAGTCATAAGTAGCACTGGTATATTTGTAGCAATACCCAACAATACATAGTATGGGTCAAAATTATAGATTTTTCTTTTATGCCAAAACTCATTAGGATAGTAAGTAAAGATCATTTCCTATTAAGATATTTTGTAAATTTCCTACTGTACATATGTGACCCGGGACCACAAAACCAGTCATAGGGGTCAATTTTTCAAAATTGAGATTACATATCTAAAAGTTGAATAAATAAGCTTCTATTGATGTATGATCTGTTAGAATGACAATATTTGGCTATTCCTACAAATATACCCACACTACTTAAAGGAACACACCACTATTTTTGAAAATAGGCTCAATGTCCAACTCTCCTAGAGTTAAACAGTTGAGTTTTACTACAACATTACAGGACTATTAAAGGGATAGTTCACCAAAAAAAATAAAAATTAGTTAATTATTAATTAATTAACAATTAATTACTCACCCTCATGTTGTTCCAAACCTGCAAGAACTTCAGTTATCTTCAGAAAACAAATTAAGATATTCTTGTTGAATTTAAAGAGCTTTCTGTTGCTGCAAAGACAGCAATGTAAGTACCATGTTCAAGGCCCAGAAAGGTAATAAGGGCATCAATAAAACAGTTCATTTGTCATCAGTGGTTCAACCACAATAACTTTATTCAACAAATTCTACCTTACTCCTTTCTGGGCCTTGAACATGGAAGTTGTGTCTATGCAGGGTCAAAAAGCTCCCAGATTGTAATTTGTGAACGAAGGTATTATGGGTTTGGAACAACATGAGGGTGAGCAATTAATGACAATTTTCATTTTTTGCTGAACTATCCCTTTAAAACTGATTTCATTTTTTAAAAATTCTTAACTGAGATGCAAGATGGCAGCAGTTGAGTCCGAATGTAACGAAACAGTGAGTCAGTGGTGTGATACGATACACACGAAAGAAGTCCTGACTTCAGATACTCCGAGCGATCTATAATTCGGCATTACTATTGATGACGGTCTTTACCAGGAAATATTAGAGCTCTGAATGTCACGACTGACCAATCAGAAACAAGTACTCCAAAGAGCCAGATTCATCTTCTGATATTCAGCTGTTTAATCAATAGCCACTTCTGCATCCTTACCTTTGAGTTCCTGGTGCTCTCCGTTCTCGTGTGGCTCTGCTTTAATGATGCTGGACTGGGTAAACACCGGCTCTGCCATGTGCGTGTTAGCTGTAGACAGTGCGGTCACAGTTGCAACAGAAACAGCAGGGATCTGATGCACCACATGGACTGTCTGCATGACGGGCTGCTGGGATGTGGGAGTGGACACCGGTGTAGCAACGGCATAGGTCACAGGTTTGATGGTCTGCGGTAGCTGCCGCTGAACTGTGATGAGAACTGGTTGGGTGTTAAGAGGCGAGCCTGTGTGGGAACATAAGTTTGGTTAAAATGCAGCCGACCAGCAGTGGGAAAACACATTTGACACACATCTGGGTTGGTCTGTAATGTGCTCTAGAACAGGAGTTTCCAACGCCTCACACATGATGATTCTCTGAGAAAGAGCCTCTGCCTAAAATATAAAGGATGCTACATATTTATAAGCTCATTTATACTGTGAGCAAACAACAGTAAATGTGCTACCACAAGGCCAATGTATTGTTTTAAAATTAAATAACTGCAAGAAAAGAATAGAATAGTGTTTAATCACTTTAAACACATTAGTGCTTCCATAATGTCTTGCTAATGAATTTCCAGGCATTTGTGATAAACGAAAATCAATTTGAATCACCAGTGAATCAATCAGGCCTATTTGTGAACAGGCCGTGACTCAATACACTATACAATACTCAATACACAATTCCTATACCACTCTTAATTTCTGCAGAGGTCTAGCTTTCACTCATGCATAAATAATCATCTTACCTGGAGCATTTTGTGCAAAGCGAGCCTCTTGTATTACGGCTAATTTGGGCTGAACGGCTGGAGCAGGAGCGGAGGCAGGCGTGGGCTCTGGGTCCATAGGAACAGGCGAACCTTCTCTTGATAAGCTGTCTGGAGTCTGAACGCCACTGGAGTGGGCTGACAGCGCCCCTGTGTGGTTAGGAGATGCTGGAGCGCTCCTGAGATGCAACAGGAAGAAAACTATAAATAAACTCAAGTGACATTGCTCACGAAGGCCTATTTGCTTAACAGCACGGAAAGAAAGCATTCATTCTCGAGGGAAGCATTACTGCATAAAATTATTAAACCATCAGTAAGACCACAATCCTATTTTAGTAACAGCCAGGCTGGTGAAGATAAGTGAACAAAAAGCTTACCTAAAAATGACAATTCTGTCACCATTTTACTCTTATAATATCAACACAGAGAGAATATTAATGATCACCTGGATGAGAGCGGGCCGAGTGGGGTCCTGAAACACGGCACACCACGTGGCCTTCGCTTGCGGAAAGCTTGTTCAATGAGCTTTCCTTCAGATGAGGGGTCTATCCTCCAGAAAGAACCTTTGCCTGGCTCTTCTTGAGATCGGGGTACTTTGATAAAATATCGATTTAAAGACAGATTGTGGCGAATTGAGTTCTGGGAGAGAAACAAAAAGCAACAAAAAGATTAACAATTTAGCAACCGCTTAAGTTGCACTGTAAGGATGAAGCATATCATAAAAACGACAACGTGCACATCTACTTTTAGAGCAGGTTTGTTTTTTTTCCTGGTAAATCAAGGTTATTTTTGCCTCATGATCACACTCTAGTTGAACACTCTTTATTTGCATGCAAAATAAGCAATAGTGGCTCTTCAGCTTGAGAGTTTGCTGTTGTGCCTGTCCCATCTTTCAATAACAGCCTCACTGAAAAGCCTGGTGACAGACTAACAATGTGTAATATGCACTTAAATGTGCCACACAAACTGTAAAAGTCAGACTGAAACAAGCCACAAGCATGCTAAAAAAAAAAAACAACAACAACTCATGTCTCATGTAGAGGCCCTTCTGAAGGATCTGCAGAGTGTAGGTGCTACACTCAATCAGAAGAGCAGAGGTTTCGAGCATTTCTCAGCTTTTTCTGCATTAAAGTAGTAGTTCACATTAAGAATGAAATTTTCCTGTTAAATATACTCATGCCCACGTCAAGACGTTCATGTCTTTGTTTCATTAGTCAAAAAGAAATTAAGGTTTTTGAGGAAAACATTCCAGGATTTTTCTTCATATAGTGCACTTCAAAGGCGACCAACGGGTTGATGGTCCAAATTGCAGTTTCAACACAGCTTCAAAGGGCTCTACATGATCCCAGCTCAGGGATAAGGGTCTTATCTAGGACAAGTTCACTTCCAGAACAAAAATCTACAGATAACGTATTCACCCCGTTGTTATCCAAGATGTTCATGCCTTTCTTTTTTCAGTCATAAAGAAATAATGTTTTTGAGGAAAACATTTCAGAAATTATCTCCATATAGTGGACTTCAATGGTGCCCGTGAGTTTAAACGTCCAAAATGCTGTTTAAATGCAGCTTCAAAAGGCTCTAAACCAGGGGTGGGGATCACTGATCTTTGAGGGCCAGTGTCCCTGTAGAGTTTAGCTCCAACCCTAATCAAACACACCTACACAAGTTAATCAAGGTCTTTAGGATACAAGTTGGTATATATATAAAAAATAATAATAATATTATATATATATATAAATTTTTTTTATTTATTTATTTATTTATTTTTTTTGCAGAGCTAATCTCTGCAGTGACACCGGCCATCCGGGATCAAGGTTCCCCACCCCTGCTCTAAATGATCCCAGCTGAGGAATAAGGGTCTTATCTAGTGAACTAATCTGTCATTTTCTAAAATAATAATAATAATAATAATAATAATAATAAATAAAAAAAAAAAAAAAAAAAAAAAGTCTATACTTCGTAACCTCAAATGCTTGTCTTGTCTAGCTCTGCAATGCGCATGAGTACTCTGTGTAATCTGGGTCAATACAGTTGTTGAATGTTAAAGTATGTTGAAAATCTCATTTTCTCCTCCAACATTGCTGCAGAAGTACTGACCCAGTGTTTACAAAGTTAACATGCAAAGAAGGGCAAACGCCCTTTACAAAAAAACAAAAAACAAAAAACAAAAGTAAACAGCCATGTAGGATGATTCTGAAGTTGGAAGAGAAGATGACATGGGAGTTTTTCAACATTTCCCTAACTGTATTGACCCGGATTACACAAAGTACGCATGTGCATCGCAAAGCTAGACACGACAAGCGTTTGAGATTAAAAAGTACATACATTATTATTTATTTATTTTTAGAAAATGACCAACCGATTCACCAGAAAAGACCCTTATTCTATGGCTGGGACTGTTTAGAGCTCTTTAAGGCTGCATTGAAACTGCATTTTGGAAGTTCAAAATCCCAGGCACCACTGAAGTCCACTATATGGTGATAATTCCTGAAATGTTTTCCCTCAAAAAAAAAAAAAAAAAAAAAAAAAAAAAAAAAAAAAAAAAAAACAATTTCTTCACGACTGAAGAAAGAAAGGCATGAATATCTTGGATGACAACGGGGTGAGTATATTATCTGTAAATTTTTGTTTGGGAAGTGAACTTCTCCTTTAAAAATACTACAAATTTATATACTTTTTGATCACAAATGCACGTCTTGCACCAGCTCGACCTCACACACAGCGTAATCAAGCATGCATGACATAGGCGAGAGTACCAATCCAGTGTTTACAAAGTGAAAGTGCAAAGAAAGTCAAACGCCCTTTACAAACAAAAAACAAAAAACAAACAAAAAAAAAAAAGGTAAAGTGTCGAATGATTTTGAGGTTGGAGGAGAAAGTGAGGTTAAGGTTTTCACCCTACCCTACCTTTTTTTTAACCAAAGTACACAAAGGAAGAACTAACCACAAATTAATTTTCCAACGTAATTATGCAATGTGCTGAAGATGCACAAACACATTGCAGTGCTAGTGCAAGACAAGCATCTGTGGTTCAAAAAAAGTATACACATTTTTTTATACATCGTTTTACTAGATAAGCCCCTTTTGAAGCTGCACTGAAACTGCAGTATGGACCTTCAACCCACTGGCCCCTATTGAAGTACATTATATGGAGAAAAATCATGGAATGTTTTTCTCAAAACCCCTAATTTTTTTGTAACTGAAAAAAGAAAGACATGAACATCTTGACATAGGGGTGAGTAAATTATGAGGACATTTTCATTCTGGAAGTGAACTTCTTTAAAAGGACAATAGATTTATTTTCTTTAACTTATAAATGTGGATGACCACGTGTTGACGTGCCCATCTGTCTGACAGAATGAGTCTTGTATCAAAAGCACGATGAAAACCTTGAGATTCCTCATGGTATGACCTCTTCAGAAATTCTTCCTAATTTGGAAAGCTGTTAACAAGAGTGTGCTAATATCCACGCTGTATGCAGCAATAAGTGAGAAATAGGCAAAATAATAATAAATAAAGTTTGCCTGGGCCTGCTCAATGAGTTATCCTCAAGCACAAACAAATACAACAGCACTGCAATGAAGACTAAATACATTAAGTGACTCTAAATAGTCGCAAACAAACACTAGACACAGCACACAGAAGAGTTGATTGACACTTACTTGCCAGCCCTTGTCTGCCGTCCTGTAATATGGATAATTCTTAGTAATGTGGGTATATATTCCATTCAGTGTTAGCTGTTTGTCTGGTGCCATTGTGATGGCCTGAACAATAAGCTGTGCATATGAGTAAGGAGGCTTCGAGTCATCCTGTTAAAGACAAGAAAAGGAGCATTGTGACAGGTTACTGCATTTCTAATGGAACCAGTCAGCTTCAGAAATGATAAAGAACACATCACTACTATATGGCAGCATGCATTTTTAAAACATCTCATACTTTTGGACTGTCTCCTCCAGAGGCTTCCTTGTCATTTTCAGATTGAGAGTTTTCATTGATGAGATCAGCCGTGAGACCACGACCCATTTTATAACTGGACAGTCCTGCCCCTCGGGGGCTTGACGGACAGGAGTTGGCAGCGCTGAAGAGAAACGACAAATAATATATGCATAATTAAATCTTTGATTTTACAAACGAGTACAAGGCCTTTGAAGGACAAAGGACAAAGAAGTCAAAGCATATGCGCTTACCTGATTGTACCTGTTGGAGACGGGAGGGGACTCATCAGGTGGGCAATGTTGTCTGGAATGTTGATGGTCAGCGGCGAGATCTGGGGTTGGACCGCTTTCACAGGAGACTCCGGCGCGTTCCTGCGATCTCTCTTGTCGCTGGACAAGGCAGTGAATGTAATTTTGATATTCGTGCTGGGAAATCGGAAAGTGCACCTACAAAACAGGAAACAACGTTAGAATTTCAAACATTTATGCATTGATGATTATGGAGACGCATACTGAAAATAAACCAGAGATGTTGATACACAAACCAGCCAGCAACAGAATACAAAAGTAGAGCCGGTTTATATACGGACACCAGCTTGACCTGATTACACGACAGACATATTTTATCATCAGAAATATATTTAAAACTCTGCCCACCCATCAACACAATGACACTGCAGTGTGTGCACGTTTCACATTACATAAAGAAAAAAAAAAAGAAAAAAAAAATGCTTGGCTGTGAATGAAGTAGGATTAATAACTATGAATTGAGGTGAAGCTCAAATGATACAGATGCAAACTCTGCAACAATACAACAAAGGCACACTTGTCATCTATCACACATATTAAAATAGAATCACTATAATCAATGTAAACAAAACGTTAAAGCATGTACACAATGCCACTAAACGCAAGGTCAATGCACTGCCTTAAAACGTGTGACTACAAAAATCATAAACATCAATTACAGTGCATAAAAACATTAATTATATTACCAAGGCTATTATTTCTGATTACCATTTCCGATCCTGTCATTTCATTAGTGACTCCAGCATACGTCATATTTCATTAACTTGCTAGACTTGGGTCAGCTGAGGGCATCAGGGACTGAATGAACCCACAACACATTGACTAGAGGATTTATCATCATATTTGCAATAAGAACGGTTCTGCGGTCCTTCGTTATACTGGAATCTTATAAGAAAGATGCCATTAATATCCTTCAGGGTCGGCTTCTAATGACAAAGGTAATGGCAAAAGCAAAAGAAACGCTTGAGCGTTGACTAGCGGTGTGTAAACAGACTGAGGCGAATGGTTAGCTGTTGTGCTAATCGAAGGTTGCAGCATGAGACGTGTGTTAGTCGTGGTTGTCATAATCAACACGTGCTGCTCGCGAAACAAAACAAATACCCCAAGCGATCGACGCAAACGCTTTCAAGCGGCTGGCGCTGGTCTAATTCCTACCGACAGGCGTGAGCTTACATGCGGGGAAGCTGGAGAGGAGGAGCCCCTCGTCTCTGAAACACCCCGTCCACGAACACCCCGTTTTTGCCGAGGCATCGAAGGTAGAAATCTCCGCCTCCCGTTCCATCCTCGCCGGCGGAGAAAATCTCGAGGTGCCTCCGTGAAATAAAGCTCGAATGGCCCATGCTCACGTCCACGGAGCCTTGTGACGAATTCCGACCGATGGTGACCGAGCGCTTCTTCATCAGATACTCGAATTCTCGGCCCTCGAGCCGGGCGACAACCGACCCTGACATCCCGCTCACCGCCATCTTTATTATTTCTCTTGACGGGAATTTGAGACTATCAAAATGAAGGAGCAGACCGCTGGTTGTCGGTCGGAAGGCCTGCTTGCAAAATTTAGTGGGGGGGGATCGAATCAAAGGATGAGAAATAAATACGAAGGAACGTGCCAGTCCAGGGACAGCGGCTCCAACCCACAGCCGCGACAGAGAGAATGAGAAAACGATAAACTCTACCAAACAAACCCTGGAGGCGGGGCCGGCCTGATTGACAGCGGTAGCGACCAATGGTTCTGCGACTCGGCATAAGAAAAAAGGAAACCACCAATCAGCAGCGAGACGAACAAGCGTGTATCTTTGGGGGTTGGTTGCACCGTGTGCTGGCTGACACGCATGTAATTGGTGTGTTTTAAGAGGCGGATTGGCGATGCTAGAGTTTGGCTGGTGATGCTGTCGTTTGATGGCATCCTACGCACAAAATAACACTACAGTGGTGGTGTTTACCGAAGAGCAGGATTTATGGCGATATAATAATCCATTAGTCTCCACAAGACTTCCGTTGCCTTGGCAATAATCATGTGTCGTAATTATGCTTATGGAAACCCAACTTGGAAACTGTTCCACAGCACCTTCTTTTAGTATGGGCACAATATTACATTGCACTCTGGGTTAAAGGTGTCCGTGCTTTTGCAATGATATTAGTATGCTGCATTGCAGATTAGAGATAAATCAAATATAATGGAAAATCAATAATTTCAAGACTTTCTTTACCATACACTAAATAATAAATCAACATGCAAGCAAAATCTGCATGGTTGCAATGTGCATCACAATTATACACACCCCCAAAAGCACATAAATTAATCCTAAAATCACACACCTTTTCAACAAGAATCAAACCAGCTGTCAGGCACCTATATTAATAAGAATTGCCATTCTTGATTTTACAATCATCTTTAATTTGTCATATGATACTGAATTCTGTGGCCATCATCTAGCATCATCATGAAATTATGCGTATCACTTGCACGTTCTCAATGACAAAAGCATCAAATGAATAACAGAATAGCTTATAGATACATTTCAAAGAACGGTTATAAGAATTAAGACAAAAACTTAAAAACACTACGTTCTTCAGGTGACGAGACTGGGCACTTTGCTAGAATTTGAGTGCGTTCGTCTTTAAAAGTGAAAGATCAGGGCGTCAGTGGCTGCTGCAATACTACATAAAGTGCTAATTCTACAGCTAGTAAACAAAAAGATGCAATTCAATGCATTCATCTGAAACTAGGTTTAAATAGTATACAATTTACTCTCTTGTAAAGTAGCAATGTTGTTATTCTGAATTACTTTGGGAAGAAAACAGGATTTTAGAGTTGAGCATTTTATTTTAAACCATTAAGAGTGTTAATGTAGACTAAATATGATGATGCAATTCCTCATTCCTCTCCACGGCCTAATATGTTGTGTATATCAGTCACGTCTCTTGTGTGATAGTACAGTGACTGTCACTGAAGTAAAACTTTTACAGAGCACTGATTATATTAATCTGATTTTTTTAAAGCCAACAAATACATGAAATGAGGAGCACACATTTACACCATAAAATATCTGTTTTGTTACACTAGTCTAAATACTATGTAGTTACGTCATTTTCATCCGGTATTCTGCGTTCATACAGCAAGAAAAACAATATCTAACACTAACAAATAGTTTGCAAATACATAGTGTGAATGATGTACATGTTTACACCCGCCTCTGCTCTTAATTACATTAGATTCGGTTTTGTCAGTGGACAAAGAGATTCGCTCTCGTTACCTAGCCAAGGACATCCAAAGCTTAAAAAAATCCCATGGAAGACAATTTAAAAAAACGTTGTCCTTTCAAAAAAATAAGATTTCCCTCTCGTCACACCACAGAATGTGTTTTCTGGGGTCACAGTTTTTCAGTCATCTCTCAGAAAGGTCTCTCATGTTTAAGTCAATAGAGTATTTAGAGTTTCTTTTGGTCTCTCCTCCATGTCTTGTCACTGTCATCTCCGAAAAGTCTGTCTTACGAATGCCACTCGAGTTCTTTGACATCCTCAAGAATGAAACAATCTGGTAAAGTGAAGCAGTGTCTAGGCTCAGATCTTCTCATCAGTCATTTCCAGGAACTGAGCATAAACATCCCTTGAACACTCCCCTTTTTGGTTGAACAGAAACTTGTAGTAGCTGCCATCAGCGCAAATAGCTGGAGGAGGATGGTGGGAAAATTAGTCACTCAACATCTGAGAATGAACAGTTCTGCTAGTCATATCAGTAAATGATTGTTTGATTATTCACAGCACATGCATATTACAGGCCTATGAATACAACATTTTTTAAAAACATGACCTGACCACAGTGTGCTTCTGGTATGCTTCACTTTACCTATAACAGCGTTGGGTTCTGTTCCAAAGGCACAGACGCAGGGCGAACCGGACGGGACCTGGAACTTCGAGAAACTCCATTTGGAGCTGAAATACTTGGGGAGAAAACTGGCCGATGCCAAGCTGTGGTAAAAGATGGTTTGAGGGCTGTAAACAACACTTGCAATAAAACACGTAGAATAAATGCTTAATGTTTCCACTAAAACCTTTAGTGTGCTTAAACACAAACCTGGACTGCTTGTTCCTTTTGGGATCCTCTGCAGCAAATATGTGGACTGTACCATGGTCACTCGATACGCAGATAAGAGAGGCATCCTGGTTGAAATTGATGCTGAAATACAGATACGTTCTGTTATAAACACACTCATAGTTACCTTTACAGTAATACAATAAGATGGCATGCATGCAGTGAATTACCAGTATATATTGGCAGTTTGGGATCCTCTTCTCAGCTCCTGAATAAGGTGACCTGCTGAGGTGTCGAATATTCTGATCAGGGTCCCCTAGAGAGACAACATTTTTTCTTCATTAGCCAATCGCTGACATGCAGTGCTGGAATAATCCAGGTGAATCTAGTGCCATGATCAGACAAATGAAGAGCAAAGTGATAAGATGATGCCAAAATCATCAATGGCGGTTTGAACTGACTTTTTCAGATGCCGTGGCTATCCGTGTGCCCTGAAGGTTGAGAGCGATGCAACACAGAGCTCCTTCATGTGCAGGAATATCCACTGGGGGTTTCTCTGTGTTGGCCAGATCTACGATCTGAACGTGTCCGGAGTGAGTGGCTGGGAATGCCAGCAATGAATTGTTGCTGTTTGGGCACAAGACACACAAACCTGCAAAGACAATCAGAGTTTTAGATTTGTCCTGTGAAGTTCAGATTAACAGTAAACCCTTGTGGTATCTAGGGCTGCCCCCTAATAGTCGACTAACCGTTAGTGAACCGTTCTGTGATCATTAGGGATGGGCATATTGATCCTGAAGTATCAGTATATTGATACTGATGCGAGTATCGAAAGTATCGATACTAAGGTGTGTTTTATTTACCAGTGATTTTGTTTATTTAACAAAAAAAAATAAATAAATAATGCGTACAATATGCATTGAATTTGACATAATCTATGTTACTGAATAATTGTGCAGGATATAACATTTTTTCTGCTCATCTGAACGCATGTAAATGTTGCAAGACAGAACCAATTAATCACAGAGAGCATTTACTCACTTCAGACAGTGCATTTAAACAGGGCTGCGTTTCCCAAAAATATCATAAGCAAGCACTGATGCTTTTGGGAACGGCAGCCCAGAACAATGCTTAACAGAGCACAGAAATATAAACAAAAAAAAAAACAAACATGTTTGAGTTATTTCACAACAAAAAAAAACTGAAATTGTAGCCTACATAATTTTTGCAATTACATTTATTTAAATTAATGTTTAAAATTAATTGATCATGTTCTATTTTGTAGTAATGTTAATATAAATCATACACTGTCAGAATAAAAATTTTATGTGTGCAACAGCCTGTCACTGGCAGCACCTTATGAAACGAAGTATTTTCATCGTTTTGTAGTTACCATTACATTAAACATATTTTAACCATGTGTCAAAAATATATAATTTAACAAATTGCAATTAAGGAATATTAAATGTTAAAATGCATTTCACATATAAAGTTAAGTTGGTATAATTTTCATTATAATAAAGTATATTTATAATGCAATTTCTTTATCACTGCTTAGAATACTGAAATATGTTGACTTAAATATGTGACTTATTCTGTGTAAGAAGCCACATCATCTCACAGAAGGATTTATTTCAAACACTCACATGTTATAAAGTGAGTTTGAAGTAAAAACATTGAATGTGTTATTTTCACATGCTTTTAGATGTACTACACTGAGACGCTATACAAACTGATGTCATTATCGTGAACGATTTCTTTCGATTTCATAATCGCGCAATAATATCGTCTGTGATTTTTCTTTTGCGTAACCTATCAGTGAACTACGGCTCTGTGTAGTAAATGCTGCTCCATCTGAAAGCAGGTGATGGAGATTTACTGCTGATTACAGAACCGGCTTTACTGACAAAATGCACATGGAAATCGCATTCGATTAATCGTGCAGCCCTATGCTTGCCTATCATTCATCAACCTCAAATATGGCTTTTCATCGGAAAATGTAGTAGCAACTTTACATGGCAGATGGAGGCGTCGGTGAGGTTACTTGCCCTTAAAATACTCCATCTTTTTTTGTGCAACGAAATGTTGCGCTTTTGTAAAATAATTAAAGCAAACGTGCTTTCTGCCATCTCGTTCTCTGTGAACTTGAGTGCAAAACTTCGAAAGTCCATGTATACTTGCCTTACAGACATGAGCAATATATAGAGAGTGAAATGTCTACTTTTAAATGAACCAATTCAAATGGAAAACAAACATTCTCAGATTGTGTAATATGTATAAAACACGCATACAGGCACATCACTACTGGGGTGATGACAAGTCAGTGTCGCTGACTTCATCTCTTAAGCCAAAAACAAAGAAAGCATTAGTTTATCAATAAAATATTAAAACGTTAATGCAGTCTCTTTGCTTTTTTTCCCCAGACACATTCATAATTATTGTATCTGCCGGTGCACTGTGGCAAACTTTTTTGCATGCGCTTGAGCGCTTATTATGCTATGTAGGCAATTAAAGGCTCATTATTATGACTTATATGGTTTATTAATAAACATGCAACTAATAGTTGACTAATGCTTAAAATGAACAACTTCTAGTCAACCAGAAAAATCTTTAGTTGAGGCAGCCCTAGTGGTATCTATGACCATGGATGAATCGCTACTTCACGACTTACCTTTAGGGTTATAGCATGTTTCGAAGACATGCAGCTGATGAGGATTATGAGTAAATGTGAAGACTTTAATCATGGAATCAAGGACCACCACAATTCTGAAACACAAAACAAACCAGGCTGTTTGTTCTTTATAAGAAACTTTAAGCTAATCTTTATTGTCTTCCTAAGAAATTCACAGGCTAGCGTTGGCAGAAGGTATTTGTGTGCATGCTGAAGTGCTTCAAATGTATCTATTTTTAATGTGTTTTTGAAGTGTTGCACAATCATAGACATGTCTGATGCAATGACTGATCAGAAGTGTTTAGGTTAGTTAGAATCCACTCAATGGTTTTCTTTTAGCGTAAGCTCACTGAGTTCTGCATATACACCAATCCTCTCATTTTAAACAACAAAGAGTTGATATGACGTAAATAAGATTCATTGTGCAGTGTAGTCATCTTTATTGATTGTAATGTGAGAGTGAAGAACTCACAGCATGAACTGACATCTTTAGTGATTATATAGGAAGCTCGCTTTTTGTTTATAATCCATTCACAGTTGAATAAAAGTCATTTATGAAACTGACAGTGAAACGTTTACTTGAGCAGCTTTAATAAGCATCTACAGTTAGATACTAAAATAAATCTTTGTCCTATTCAGTGAAGTTATTAAATTTATTAAAGTGTTTGTGTTATTTATGTGATCACTTTTTAAATATTTCAAAAATATTTGAAAAGTACATGATAATGTTTTGTAGTACTTATACTTATTGTATTATATAAATATGCTCCAAGAGTTTTTGTTACGGCATTGAAATTGAAACAGTACTGTGAAATTTTACTAGTATTACTAGTATTCTATGGACTACAATATTTGTCAGTCAACGTCAAAGACTGTGCCAATATTTAATATGCAGCTGTGAGAGTCATTTCTGCATTTGTGATATTATAACATTGTATGATCTAATGCAACTTTAAAGACAAAATGATTCCAGCTTCAATATCAATGCACGAAACAAAAATTATAGCAAAGAATTTAAATGAAGAATACCTGTCACGGCGAAGTTTAACAGCTTTGACCTCTGTGGAAAACTCAATTTCTATCACAGTCTTTTTCTTCAGGTCATCCCAAATCATCACTAACACAAAGACAGGAAAGATTTACTTTCTATAATAATTTAGCAGAGATTTAATATGTGTCAACCGGATGCAAAATCCAGTAGAACATGCACTAAAAAAAAGCAAATGATGCCATAAAGCCATCAAACAACTGCCACCTCAAAGAGAAATATACCTTTATTGGGCGGGTACTTTGGTTTCTTTCCGCCTCCAACAAGCGCAAGATAATTGCATCGAAAAAGCATCTCCACATGACCAACTCCTCCCTCAAGAAACTCTGAGAGCACAGAAAATTATTGAGAGTCAACAGCAATAAAGCAGGGATATTGTCGCTGACAAAGATCCCATAAACTCTGAACGGTGAATGAATAACTGTTGCTAAATGCTAATCCTTAAGTTTCTAAAAGAGATGGTAACGATAACAGTCGTTGACTAGGTTTGTATGTTGTTTGTCTGCAACTGTTCTGGAAAAAACATTTCTGAGTCATCATACATTCATACTAAACGCCTGCAAGGCAAAAGACAAACGGATGTCTTCATTTTCTGTGTTATTTGCATTAATAAGAGGCAAATTTTAAAATCACATGCTAAAATCTTAAATTACCTTCCACATATTATTAACTTCCACATATTGTTTTAATAATTCATTAAGCCCTGCTGAAACTGTCATATCTGAAGTCATTGCACCTACAAACATTTATCCTGTGTCAAATGTCATAGCAAACAGCAGACTCACCTTGTTTTTCCTTTTCTTTAAGAGGGTCTGTGTTATACACCCTGAATCCATTTTCCATTCCACATGCAAAACATCCTGGTGGGGGAAAAATACATTTTAAAGGAAATACTGGGATTTCCTGCTGCTCCACAGTTTAGCCTTCAAGAGGACCATTCTAAACAGACTAAACATCCACATAAAGGTGTCAATATCAGACCACAAGCCTATGCTGATGAGAACAATTTATGAGCATCTGCTTAGAAAGTGACTTGTGATTAGCTGCCAAGGAACAAATGTATTCAGGTATATATACAGCTCTGGAAAAAAATAAGAGGCCACTCCAAATTTTTCTTAAATCGGTTATCTGTTGAATTCCACCACAGGCACACCTCAAATCTTATTTAACAAAGAAAAGTACTACTGCTGTGGTCCATCCTCTTGGAATAGGACCAGCTGGATGGCAAAAACAGTGTTAGTAGTATCTCAAAAGTAATTGGAATCAAACAACTATTGACCACGCCAAAAGAGTTGAAAAGAAACGTTTAGCAAGGAAAAGAAGATTTAAATTCTGACTTAATTGATAGCAATTCATAAGACTAAGATCAAGCTGCAGACACTGGGGGCAACAAAGCTACAGACCATCAAAGAGTGAAAACAACACTCCACTGACCAGGATGATCACCAACTCATTCGAAAATCATCCAACAACTTTCAAATAGAATGGCTAACAGCAGTTGGGGTGCACAATGAGGATGGTTTGAAAAAAAGCCTGTCATCAATGAAAATCAAAGAAGAGCCAGACAAGGTTTGCAAAAGGCCATAAGGGCCAGACCATAGAGGACTGAAATAAGGTCATCTTTTTTGATGAGTCCAATTTTCAGCTTTGCCCAACACCTAGTTGTCTAAGGCTTAGACAGAGACCTGGAGAGGCTGTGAAATTTGGTTGAGAACTGGTGATGATCTGGGGTGTTTCAGCAAAGTTGGAATTGTGCACATTCATCTTTGTGAAGGAAGTGCATGAATCAAGCCACATACAAGGTTGTCCTGGAGAAAAACTTGCATTTTCAGCAGGACAATGCTCCATGCCACACATCCAGGTCAATCAATGTGCTGATGGAAGACCATCAGATCAAGACTCTATCATGGCCAGCCTAATCCCCAGACCT
Organism: Labeo rohita; assembly: GCF_022985175.1. Lineage (NCBI taxonomy): Eukaryota > Metazoa > Chordata > Actinopteri > Cypriniformes > Cyprinidae > Labeo > Labeo rohita. The sequence goes on along the minus strand of NC_066880.1, from coordinate 27,592,673 downwards.
GAATCCCAATGAAAACCTCTGGAATGTGTTCAAGAGGAAGATGGATGGTCACAAGCCATCAAACAAAGCCAATCTGGTTCTTTTTTTTTTTGTGCCAGAAATGGCATAAAGTCACCCAACAGCAATGTGAGAACTGAAGGCGAGCATGCCAAGACACATGAAAGCTGTGAAAATCAGGGTTATTCCACCAAATATTGATTTTTGAACTCTTCCCAAGTTAGTATCATGTTGTTTAAAAATTAATATGAACTTGTTTACTTTAAATTATTTGAGGACTAAAAACAATCCATGTTTTTTGTATTTTGACCAGTTGTCACATTCTGAAAAAGCCCTTTAAGTTACAATATGTTAATTTGGAATTTGGGAGATATGTTGTCAGTAGTTACAAGATTAGAACAAAAATGTTAATTTTACTCAAACGCATAACTATAAATAATAAAACTGATAAACTGATACTTTTGCAGATAGAGAGAAAGCTTCAGGATGCTACATGTCAGCACTTCTGCTATGATGTCCAAAGAGCAGCACTGTTATTCACTTATTGATGACATCCGGTTATGATTCGGTGTAAATGACTCTGTGCCAGAGAGTAACTTGCATTAATCCTTATTTTAAACCCGTTACCCGTTTTCATTATAATAGGCTATGCTTCAGTAAGTGCTGCTTAAAATACAGTTAGGCGAGCCCACATTATGGAATAAGTTAGTTATTAATTCAGTGTGTTATTGCACGTAATCGGATTTAAATAAACTAAAATTACACTTTACATAGTATTACAGTGTTAATCAGGTTCGTTGAAATCCAAATGTCCAGATTCATCCCCTGAAAGTCACACTATAGCAGTTGTTGAGCTAGCACTAGCATTAGCCTGCCTACATTAGCTGTCAATGCTTATTTGATAACATGTTGAAATATGGTGTCTTTTTAAGAAAATTACAGTTTATGCTCATATATACAGTTGTCGGGTCAATAAAAATACAAACAAATACCGCTGACAGCAGCTCTAAAACGAAGACGCTCATGTGACTTCATCTTTATGGCTAACCAGCTGTTCAAGTTCGTTAGCTTGCTAGGCAAAACAACAATCTGTTTATGAAGTCTAATATATCTGTCAACTAACAGTTAGACGTTTGGACTAGCAACATCTACATCAAAACACCGATGTGTTTTTAATGTCTAAGATAAATAACAGTTTACTGGCCTTTATGATTCATAAGGGTAACGGTAAGTTAAGTATCAGAGTGCTATTAGCTTGCTTTAGCTAATAGTAAACATCTTACCGTGATCCTGGTTAAATCCGGCATAAAGTAATCCATTACCGTGGGGATTTGATGGTAATAAATTCATAGTGCTTGGCGTTATTTGGCTAATCTAAATGAAAATACTGTAAGCCTAACTAAAGGACGGCATCCCTCTAAGAAGGCTAGAGCTGGCAGGCTAATGCTAGGTACATGGGGTTTAATATCATGACTGTCTCTCCAGCCAGGAAATAAAGTTGGCAGAGCGCCTGTTGTTCCTCCTTTCTCCGGTCTAAGCGCAGGCTGCGACCGCGGATAGTACAATAACGTTAATGTCACTGCAGGAAGCCCAGTGTTCACACTTTATGTGGTCTGTTTACTTTCTATAAATCAGATATTAAAAAACAAAGAACTTACTGCGGTTTACACATGACTTACAAATATTTTTTACCAACTGCTATCGATATTAAAGTATGCATTTTCTCTATGCGATTTTGCTAAATGTTTTTTTCTTTTCAAACACGGGCGTATATTGCAGAAGACATTAAAATACTACCTAGAATTGCTAATTTGAAGTGTCTCACAGGAATCACCGGTTAAGTGTGGAACTTTTTCATTAAGGCGCAGTCACTGCCCCAGTGGCCTAATGGATAAGGCACTGGCCTCCTAAGCCAGGGATTGTGGGTTCGAGTCCCATCTGGGGTGACTTCTGTTTTTCTATTCTAATTAGAAAAGAATCCAATTGTGGAGTGTAGTGTGTGCGTTAGTACGTTACAAGATGGATACATTTTAAATCAACTAAATGCAGTGAGTGTATACTACCACTGATACTACTGATGTTATATAGGATCTTTTCAGCTATTGCAATAAGCGGTTCCATGGTGTAATGGTTAGCACTCTGGACTCTGAATCCAGCGATCCGAGTTCAAATCTCGGTGGAACCTTCCCTTATTGTTTATTCGCATTGACTAAACAAAAAGAATTTACAGTGCTAGTAATAATTGTGTTTTAAAAGCATTTTACACCCACCTTTTAATATGTCATATTAAGTAAGTGCGCATCTGAAACCAAACCGTATTTTTACCCGGATGTTTTTTTTTTACACGCGTTTTTTTTTCATTTTCAACATGGCGGCGACCGTGGTTAGAAGTTTATGTTTCTTACAGCTGCATGAACTGTCATGCTCAAGGACTATATGCCGTAATTTAGTAACTTTAGGCCTATTCAATAGTGAAAAAACGCGACCGAAACTCTTTACAGTCAATAGTTGTTCCCACATAAAAAATGCATCGCATTTCACACAGGTAAAACATGTTTGTTTTTTCTCCATGATATAAAACATAAGTCGTGTATTCGCATTGCTTACATAAACATAATGTCGTTTGTCATGACAGGACGATAGGCTTTCGCGCATCCCGGTCGGTAAGAGGTTCAAGATTCAGATTCAGCACATCTGTTATTAAACCGACTCATATCCGCAGCTCATGAAACTATCGTCTCTTCCAGACAAACTGAAGATAACATACAGTAGAAGCAGCGGACCAGGCGGTCAACATGTCAACAAGGGTAAACTGCATTACAGGCCAGTTGTAATGATCTAATTTTCGGCGTTGGTTTTCTGCAAGCATCACTGATTTTGTGCGACCATAGTTGCCACATGTCGCCACCTGCTGGGAAAACGATGAAAAGTGCATACGCAGTATGAAATATGTTACAATTATCAATGTAATACAAGCCAAAATTATTGTTTGCAAGGTTAGGTGTGTAATGTAATGAAAAAAGTGGTTCAGGCCGTTTAGGTCAAATGTTTATTCATTCTAAATTTTCTTGAACACATACATTAAATTGTATACACTGTGTGCAGAATTATTAGGCATGTTGATATTCTGGTTATATTTTTTTCCCAAGCACATTTTACCAATTCCAAACCACAACAATCTTAATAACTACTATTAATTTTGAATTTAATCATTTGTAAGTGATATATAACTGTCCGTGAAGGCTGGAAGTGAAAAACTCCTTATATTCAGGTGTGCTTAATTATTAGGCATGTTTTCTTTTACAGATAAAATGAGCCAAAAAAAGATATTTAACCCAGACTGAAAAGTCCAAATTATTAAATGCCCATGAGAAGAATGCAATACTAATGCATTACAAGAATTTGCAAAGTTAAGGCTTGACCATTGGACAGCGAAATGCTTGTTGAGTCTGCATGGTCAGAAAAAACAGGTGGAGAAGAAAAGATGCATGTTTGCATGTTTTGCAACTGCAAAAGAATTAGGAATTAAGGTGAAGAATTAGGTGTGACACCATCAGGAACCGTTTAGTCTCCAGCGCCACCATTTTCCAGAACTGCAACCTACCTGGAGTCTTCAGAAGTACAATGTGTCAGGTTCCCAGAGACTTTGCTTGGTAAAAAATGCCCCTGACTTAATAAGAATAACAAGCTGACGTGTTGTGAAATACATGAAGACAGTTTTTTTTTTTTTTTTTTTTTTTTTTTTTTTTTTTTTAGGCTTTATAGACAGATAAGTTGAGAGTGACTCTTGAAGGACAAGCATCACATTCTCTTGTACCTCTGATTCAAGAATTTATCTTCTAAAATCTGGCAGTAAGTTTTGGGAGTTCATTTTAGTCCATCTCTGCAAGTCAGACTAAACATGAACTCAACTTATCTGTCTATAAAGCCTATTAAAAAAAAAAAAAAAAAAAAAAACTGTCTTCATGTATTTCACAACACGTCAGCTTGTTATTCTTATTAAGTCAGGGCATTTTTTTAGCATTTTTTACCAAGCAAAGTCTCTGGGAACCTGACACATTGTACTTCTGAAGACTCCAGGTAGGTTGCAGTTCTGGAAAATGGTGGCGCTGGAGACTAAACGGTTCCTGATGGTGTCACACCTAATTCTTCACCTTAATTCCTAATTCTTTTGCAGTTAACATGCATCTTTTCTTCTCTGTTTTTTTTTTTTGTCCATGCAGACTCAATAAGCATTTCGCTGTTCAATGGTCAAGCCTTAACTTTGCAAATTCTTGTAATGCAGAAGTATTGCATTCTTCTCATGGGCATTTAATAATTTGGACTTTTCATTCTGGGTTAAATATCTTTTTTGGCTCATTTTATCTGTAAAAGAAAACATGTCTAATAATTATGCACACCTGAATATAAGGAGTTTTTCACTTCCAGCCTTCACGGACAATTATATATCACATATAAATGATTAAATACAAAATTGACAGTAGTTATTAAGACTGATGTGGTTTGGAATTGGTAAAATGTGTTTGGAAAAAAAAATATGACCAGAATATCAACATGCCTAATAATTCTGCACACAGTGTACAATGCAAGCTTTAAGTGTCAAAACAAGGTCTTTAAATGTCAGTATTTGTAATATTCATTTGCAGTCAGTACGAAAGCAGAGGTGCGATTTCATGTGCAAACAGCAGAATGGATTCCAGAAGAAGTGAGGCAAGAGATTCTCTTGAAAGTAAGAGTAACATCTTCAAGGAAGTCTTGCAATTCAAACACATGTGTACAATGTACTCCTCAAGGCATAAATATTTGTGTCAACAGAATAAAACACGTATCAACAAAGTGGGAGAGTTAATTGTGACCTCAGAGATTAGTAGAAGCCAACAGAGGAATCTGGAAGACTGTCTTCAAAAGATCTCAGAAATGATCGCTGAAGCCAGTCAGCAGAAACCCGAGCCGTCTGAGGAGGATCTCGCCCTGAGAGCTCATAGGTTAGAATGCATGAAGCAAAACTGTAATTCGGACGTATGACAAATGCAATGCTGTGCTACATGAGTTTAACAAAAATCTGTTTGTGTGTGCTTGTGCAGATTAGAAAAAAGAAAGTTGGAAAGACTCAAACAGAAGAAGATACATGGTGCAACAAAGCAAGCAAGACGAGTCGACTTTGACTGAAATACTATCGTATTTGTTCTGTATTCAAACTTTGATATAAACGTTGCAAAATTACACTGTGAAGATGGTGTATTCTTTTGGTGTTTGTAGTGTCTAGCATATACTGAAAATTTTTCCAGATTACTTTATAACTTATTTCCAAAAATCAAATAACAGATTTGTTTCAAACGTAGACCAGTCCTAAAGTGAAGAGCTGCTTTTTAACATTTGTACTGTTTATATGACTTAAAATTTGACTAAAAGATGAGAGATTAAAATGTATATAGTCTTGGGATGGGGATAATAATAAATACATTTTAATTTAAAATAAAAAAAAAATAAAAAAAAGCTAGCAGAGGATGGTTTCGATCCATCGACCTCTGGGTTATGGGCCCAGCACGCTTCCGCTGCGCCACTCTGCTGTTGCGACAAAGAAGGCGAGTGATCTGCTATTAGTGTGTACGACAATCGGGTTCAGCGCATTAATACTCAAACGTTCGCCGCGCTGCATCGCTGAACTATGTCGTTTTGAAATACAAATTCGCCATTTTAAAATGTAAGTTAAACTGGTATGTTTTCGTGCAACAGACTAACACTAACAAAAATAGGAAAATACGACCACGAAGGGACTCGAACCCTCAATCTTCTGATCCGAAGTCAGACGCCTTATCCATTAGGCCACGCGGTCGACGTAAACGTGGAGTTACCACTACATGTTTTTAATTCAGCATCGATACTGACGTCACTTTTTATTGACGTGTATGCGTTTATCAGTTCTATTAACTCGGCTAAAACCTTGTTTGCTACTTGAACATCTATACGAATGCACTAGCCACGAGAATAAGCTGATGAGTAACGTTAGTAAAACGACAGTCTAGCGCTAGAGGAACCAAGAAGTATTGACCTTATAACGAACTAGTCAGTTTTCATGTACCATTGGATGACATTAATCAGTTAGGTAGCTAAATTTATATTTACGCTAATAATAGGCTCGCTCGTCTGACACGGTTGCAGTCGCTGGAAGAGCGTTTCAAGTGCAGTCACTTCACTAGTGAATAAGCGGCAAGATTCCGTGATTCACGCTCGTGTGCTCTTATTAGGATACGCTTGTTAACTAAATTGTTTTTATATGTATATACATAGGATTATTACAAAGCTGTGCGGTAATAAGTAATACCATGGATCGCGGAAGCCGGGGGGCCGCCCGGGCCTGGGCCCGGGTAACTTTTGAGGTCTGGTACAAATTATGACATAAATAGGCTATAGACGCATATGGATTATTCATTAAAAGTTCGCGATCTCGATTCAAACACACACAATCTTATTGCTATGATGATGACTTCGCCATGTCTATAAAACATTTGAAATCGCAATCACATCGGAATATTTCCCACTGAGCACTGTACGTCCAAACGACGTCATTTCAACGTCTTTGTCGGAATATAGACATGATCTGCACGTCGGGTGGACGTCTCATGTTTGTTGGGTTAAACCTGCTTTCCCGCAACGGCTGATCCAGAGAGAGCTCTGGTCCTGTAAGTTAAGCTTTATGTTTAAACACGCTTCACGAGCAGGATACACGGTATAGGCTATATTTCTTTGTTGCAAACATTAAATAATAACTTAAGTATTGGGATAAATGTTCATTATAGCCCAGCACGGGCCTCATATATATGCCCTAGCCCGGCCCTTGTCAGACAGCTTATCAGAATTCTCGGCCCGAGCCCGTCTTCACCCAAAACACCTTATACTACTGTTTCATCTATTGAAATAGTTAAGTTTTAATGGCAAAGTGATTATATTTCGTTTCATTCTTTTGTAAAGTTAATATAGAAAAACATTTGGAGCATTTTTGTTCATTAAATATAGGCTAAGTTTTTGTTTTTTAAAGTAATGACCAAGTGGTCAGCGAAAGACTGATCCGACACATTGATCAAACACGCACAGTCTGTTTGATCAATTTTGCCTTCTCAAATCACGACTTGCCTTAAAATAAGATCTATAGATATAGGCCTAAAAGAGTTCAAGTATAAAACAATGTTAGTTTTAACGTTAAACAGATAAATGTGCGCTGTTAGACGCATACCCAATCATTTGTGCGGAGAGTAGAAGCTAAAGCCGAATTGCAGGAAATGGAGGCGCCAGCGCGATTACTTGCATCATTTTTTCAGTGGAAACAATTAAAAATGTTCCATCATTTTTGCTCGTAAAGGTAAGAGTAATACATCATTCGGAACTGTTAAGGGTCTTTTGTTTGAGTGCACTCACAATATCAACAAAACGTTGCAAACGGTGCTTTTATTAAATAAAGAAAACAAACATGATGCGCTTTCTGCTGCCTCAACAGGAGCGCTTCACAAAAATTAACGTAAACTCAGCGAATACATACCTCACAGACATGATGCATATATCCATAGAAAGCTTGAAATTATTACTTAACGAAACAAAACTAATACTCTTTCACAAAAACAAAAAACTTTTTCAATATGTAATCTGTAAAGATGCATTTCTCTAAAGGCGCGTCCAAAAAGGAGATGATGAGTCAGGATCCGCAACTTAATCCTTGGGACACTGACTCAGAAAACACTGGTTTGTTGATAAATAATTAAAATATCTCCTTTCTATTTCCCCCGACACATTCATTGTAATTACCTTTGCCGGAGCTGTGTGGGAAGTTTCAGCCCATTGCGTGCGCTTGAACGCGGATCTCTTCCAGCTGCGCTGATTTGCTGCTGCTGGCGGAGACACTAAACGCTTCCGGAGTCGGTCTCGAAAGCGAAAGTGAAGTCTCGTGTTGTTTCCACCAGCGCAGAAATTTGTTTTCATCACCATAATTGGTGCATGTATAAAATATAAAAATAAGGATAAGCCTAGAACAGGCCCGAAGCCCAGCCGCGTCTGAACTATGACCTGAAAATTGTCCCGAAGCCCGGGATATAACATTTTAGACATTGTATAAATTGACTCATTTATAAAGTTAAATAAAACATTTTTAACTAATAACTATACTATTAATATTTTTTTTTAATATTAAAATGTAGACTAAAATGTAGACCCCCCACCCCCCACACACACACCTTCCCGGGCCCCCCTTCTTTTGATACGTTCCGCGATCAATGAGTAATACATACAGACATGTTGCTCTGTAAAGTAACGCATCTGTTCACCTGTTACACATCACAACCAAGACGTCGCTAGAACCGTTTTACTGGGGCAGAACCAGATTGACAAATGAATGATCTAATCGGTAAAACAGGTTTGCACGATGAAAACGATTCAGTTTGATTAATTCGGATGATTTACTGACCCTGGGAAAAAAAAAACAAACAAAAAAAAAAAAAACATTTGGAGCCAAAAGCTATAACAAATCAAGGAGAAGAGTGCAAAAAAGGATTTGCAGGGCAAGAATCTTGACAACGTGTTTGTTCTTATTATTTCCAGTCAGGCAGGTGAATTATTAGGTTAATATCTTAATTAATACTGATCGTATTTATCTTTACCATCTATTAACTGTAGTTCGTTAAAAATATTGCACTCTTTCCTGCTTACCAAGCCCTCCTCTAAACGATTTAGCAGCTTTCACACGTTTTTTTTTTTTTTTTTTTTTTTCATGGTTTACACCGCATAAATTAGCAGAACAAAATATTTAGTAGTACGTTAACCGCGAGCATCCGGGTAACTGACCAAATCGTGAGGTAAGTGCAAACCCTCTATAAAGAGCTCCATGAGGTATGTTATGCTAGTGTTTACTTCAGGGCAACAATAATTAAATCACATTTATTTTTCATTTTAAAACTGTACGTCCTCTGAAACGACTTTTGACATAATATATATATATATATATATATATATATATATAGTTTGTAAGTTAAAAAGTTCATGTTGTCTTTTTCAGCTGTAAACAGGATCCCAAATTAACGAATTATACCATGAACAACAGTGAATAAGAACATGAATACACTTCATACAGTGAATAAGAACATGAATGCACTTTATATACCTCAAATTAAATTAAATTCTGTTACAAAAAGCAGTATTACTACAAGGGAAACATAGCAAATAATTCTCTCTTCCTTAGTGCTTATCAGCCAGTCTCTGAAGCAGAGCAATAATGGTGTCCTGCTTGGATGAGATCAGCTCCAGCGCCGTCGCCATCCTCCCCATCGCATCAGCCATGGCCCGTGCCGTTTTTTCCTTGCGCCGCTCACGTGCGTCTGCCTTGCGCTGGTGTTGCTCATCTAAACGGGTGCGCTCTTCTTGAGCGGTGAGGAAATTGCGAAGAAGTGCAGTGCGTTCCTCAGCTTGCCCCTGCTGCTGAGCTACACGAGAGGCCATGGAGTTGAGCCGCAGATGCCGTAACCTCCGCTTGAGTGGCTGACGGGTCACCAGCGGCACTGGCTTTGATGGAAGGGAGGGCAGAGGCGTGTCTGTGCTGCAAGAGGGGCTGGGGTTTAGTTTTGGGGTAACTTTGCACAGCACTGGGGACGTCACCAGTGTAGGGATCTGTGAAGAGGTTGTGATAATTCCAGTGGGAAGGAGACACGGGGCGGCCATTGCAGCCACCGGCACGGTGTTGGATGGATGATCCTCTGATCTTACAGCTGCTTTGGCAGTGGTTGCAAATCCAACAAGAGTGGCTGATGCAGGGCCTCTCTGGGCAAATTTAGTCTTTCCTAATATATTATCCATCATCTATAATGGAGAAAAAACAGAACAGAAAGATTATTCAATCACTGCTGTACCACCATCCTGGTTTTATATGTCTATGATGATCTTGATATCAGTATTTATATGCATTTAGCATTTCAATTTTATTTTTAATGCATTTAAGGCTATTTAAGATAACTCATTGCAATATTTCTACAAAAATAGGGCAATACCCATGCAATAACATTATGGTTTCTTCAAACTTTCTTGAAATTGGAATGTCTGGAGCAGCAAACAATATGATAAAAACATGCTGGGAATTTTAAGAAACGAAAATGCATTTTTGTCCAAATGCATATGTCCAAAAGCTCTTACCTCAAAGTACTCCCATGAGGTCTTTGTCTGGCCTCCACACAGCGAGCTGCGATCTTTAACTCTCTTGTATGTAACAATGAGGTTATTCCATTTGCGGCGAATCTTCTCTACAGGTAAGGAGTGACCGTGGCTTTCCAGCTCTTTCTGAACGCTCTGGAAGAGAAGCGAGCGCTCGCGTGAGCTGTAAACATCCCAGCACCTCTGCATCGCTTCAATGAGGTGCACAATGGCACCATGGGTGAACTCCGAAGATGTGGAAACCGCCTCAATCCCTCGACCACCTGCCAATTTTGTGGACATTTTTTAGAGGCTGCAATACTTTATCAAATTGTATTTTCTTAGCACATTATTTTGAACAACAGAGTTCATTTAAAGATGTTACAACTGGACAATACTTCATGGTTTAGTCATTCACAAGTTAGGAAAATGTTCCATAACTACTCACCATGTGGGATTTTGTTGTCTCTGTTGTTAAAAATTGGTGAAGATGATAAAGCACTGTTAATACTGACGGGATCTGTGAGCACAAATACAATGCTGAACATGAAATATCACTTGAAACACTGATGCAGCTCTAAGTTTTATTTATTTACTTTTTAAAATGCAGCTAAAAATCAGACTTGTGCAGAAGTATATGCTATATTTTAACAATCTCAGAGATTACTGGTAGGTCTGTCTTGAAAGATTTATGTTATGCTTAATTTCTCTGAGAAGAAATTAATTAGTTCTAGTAAGCACAGAGACTTAATTAGTAGCCAACTTTACTGAAACAGGGTAAAATATATAATCAAATAGTTAAACAAGTGAAAGACAGTCAATAATGATCAAGACTCGACGAAAGCAAGCGATAACACTCACAGAGTAAAACAGGAGTAGGGGCCTCGATCTGTTCGCCCTGCTGTGATGATGCTCGTGCAGCAGAGCTTGCAGTCGAGTCGCCGGTAGTCGTGAGGTCACCACATAACGGCATGCAACCAGCTGTAGACGGCTCGTTTTTCACAGGTGTGCCCATCATTGCGCTGCATCAAAGCGCGCATGAGATGAAGGCTGAGGAACACTGGCACTAGCAGACGCGCTAAACCTTGTGAAGTAACCCGGTTTATAAAGTTTCACAACTTTCCTGAGCAGAGATCACTAAAATCCCGCTCAAATTTTTAGCCGATTTCAGAATGCTATCACGGAATTTGTAGAGAAAACCGATTGGCCGGTGCAGTCCGAACGGCGAGTTCTAAAGATTTTAGATCAAGTGTAATGGCTGCGCTCTTCACATTGTAACTGCGCAACTCTGCTGCGTTTGTGTGTCACGCCATTGGCTGCTGGTCGCCTGCGTCATACGCAGATCTGCAGACGCACATCGCAGACGACGACACTTCAATCACCATATTGAAGAAACGCGGGTTGCAACTCATGATTGTAACATTTTTTTTTTTTTTTACTTTGCACGCAACGAGGGTTGTAACAGTAAATGACACAATGTTATGCATGCTATAAACAATAATGTCTCAGTTACTCATTTGATACCGTTTAGCCATACAGCTACATTTTAAATCATTCCTAGTTAAGACACATTAGTTTGCAGGCCTCGCAGTGAATCATGTCTTATTTCCTTTATTCCTCAATTATAAAGAATCCGAATTTTAATATTGATCAAAAACGTAACATTTGATTTAACCCAATATTCTCAGCCTGGGGCTGGTTGCATAAAATGTATAGTTATACTAGTCTTACAAGTTAGTTTATAAGACATTTAAGTATGCATTTAATTATGTTACATAAAAACGTAGATTAGTCTACGTTGAATCCAAAAAAAAAAAAAAAAAAAAAAAAAAAAAAAAAAAAAAAAAAAGAAAGAAAAGAACATACTGATCATTACTTGGGTAACTGCTAGTTGGTCAGACTAGATGTTAAGCCATTGTCTTAACACAGAGGCTAAGTTTATACAAACTGGCCCCTGGAACTCTTGAGCTCTACTGTATTTTATTCAATGTGTATAAAAGAATGAAATATGATTTTTGTGGTTTATTTGGCGCACTAAAATAAGAACTATTGAGCACTAATATCACCACCAGATGACGCTATGAACAAATGCATAAAAATTTGTAGCGGTGTATTTTGTTTTTCCCTGATGTGCAATACAAATTCATATTAATTACACTGTGAAATGATAATTACCTACTCTACTAACTGCCTAGAGTCCTTCCTTTTATTATACATAGCTAGCACAAAATTTTGAATAAAAGAAGAGTGTTTTGTTTTCATATTTTAATTATGGCTATATCAGGACTGGCGAAATTAGTTACCTGCTGGAGTGAGATTTTGATAGCACGTGCTAAATCATTAACACTAGATGTTGTACTGGATGCATTGGAAACTGTCTCTGTTAACTTTACATATATGCTGGTATATCATATATGCTGGTTATCTAGCTATTTAATATTTCCAGACAGTCAGATTTTTTTTTTTTTTTTTTACTAATTTATTTTAAAAATAAAATAGTAGTAATAATAGTAACAATTTAAATAAATAAATAAACAAATACATACATACATACATAGGGCATATGTGACCCAGACCACAAAACCATGCATTGCGCAAAATTAACGATTTTTCTTTTATGCCACAAATCATTAGGATATTAAGTTAATATCATGTTCCATTAAGATTTTTTTGTATATATTAAAATTTAATTTTGATTAGTAATATGCATTACTAAGAACTTAATTTAGACAACTTATAGGCGATTTTCTTAAAATTTAGATTTTTTTGCACCCTCAGATTCTAGATTTCAAGTAGCTGTATCAATATCCAAATATTGTCTTATCCTAACAAACCATACATCAATGGAAAGCTTATTTTCAGCTTTCAGATGATGTATAAATCTCAATTTAAAAAAAAAAACAACTGACCCCTAGGTTTTGTTGTCCAGGGTCACAAATAAGCTTTCAATTGATGTATGGTTTCTTAGGTTTGTCAGAATAAGACAATATTTGGCTGAGATACAACTATTTAAAAATCTGGAATCTGAGGGTGCAATAAACAAATAAATAAATAAATAAAATAAAATGAAAATCAAAATATTGAAAATCACATTTAAAGTTGTCCAAATGAAGTTCTTATCAATGCATATTACTAATCAAAAACTAAGTTTTGATATATTTATGGTAGGAAAGTTACAAAATATCTTAATGGAATATGATCTTTACTTAATATCCTAATGATTTTTGGTATTAAAATATTTATGACCCATTTATGCTGGCTATTGCTACAAATAAACCTGTGCTAAGTATGACTGGTTTTGTAAAGTATTTAGGGTCCTGTTACAGTTACTGTTTAAGACAAATTGCGTTTTGCTCTGTGGGCTCTGCCATTTTTAAATGAGCCTTTTATCTTTCAAATTTTTTTTTTTTTTCCAAATTAATCACCCTTCCTCTGACACTGCAAAATTCACTGACACAAACAATAATTTATTTATTTATTTATTTGTTTTTGGTTTTTTGTTTGTTTCTTCTTGTTCTCCATCTGTTTATTGACAGATAGCTATAGTCACTTGTGTCACTGGTCACCTGTTTAGACCAGTCCTGGCTATACTTATAGGGCTCATGTATGGGCATGCTAAAGCATGTTACTAGTGACAAGCTTATCCAGTCAACTCTCATTCGGTGCAGGAATATCTGGCCTCCCTTTTCCCAAGAGCGGATGAGTCACCTGGATACAGAAGACAGGTTCCATTGGCATTATCTCTTCTCTCCTCTCGACATGCTGTCTGGGGTATAAAGCAGTGACGCTGTGTACAGTCACACTCATAGTCTCTGCAATGAAACCTAAGGGGTTATTTCATGGTTCTTTGCCCAGAGGGTACAAATTCCAAACATAGTGCAATTCCACGGATCAGATGACCTGAAAACTTGCAATATGTTGTGTAAATTAAAGTTTCTGCTCCCCTAAGAAGAGATTCATAGTTGATGTGAGAGTATAACCCAGATGTTATTTTGCTGGTCACGTCGTTATACAGTAGTCTTGAAACTGGTTGGTACATGTTTTTGGTTTCCACTGTAGATGCTCTTGTATCAGTTGTACTATTTCATTTAAAATGAAGCACTGATGTCCTGTGAACGTCATGTGTTTATGTGAGTGGGCATGTTCTGACTCACTGTGCTAACTTTTGTTATACATAGTATGGCTCAGTTACCACAGAGACATCTATATGTTGCTATTAATAAAGACATCAGCGAACTTGTTTTGAATCCCTGAAGCTTAACTGTAATTGGAAAATGTGAAATGATATTGCTTGTTAAAATGCATGATGTTGTGATTAACAGAGAATGATGCAATTATCCATCCAGCACAGTGTGTGTAAAATAATCACAATCATATCACCTACAGTCAAAAATGAATAGGCTTTGTTGAGGCATTTATGAAAGTCTGTAAGCCCAGAAAAGATCAAACATGGCAAAGTACTGTTTTAACTGCTTGAATAAGTCATCTTATATAATTCTATAGCTAATTCAATCTTCTGAGGATTTACACTATTTGTAGGGAATGTTGAACATCGAGTGGCATTTGGCTCTCTCCAGGTAAAGAACTACATGATGAGCTAATACACGTGGGAATTTGCCCTTTTGCTTGATTTCTCTCTTCTTCGCTTGCTGTCCTTCTCGCTCTCTTCTCTGCTATTTGCATGTTCAGTATGAGTTCCTTTCAGCAATTGGAAGGAAAATAACCTAAAATTAGGACTCAGTGCTTCAGAGTATGTTGTTGTATTCTTATTTGTAAGCCACTTTAAATAAAAGCATCTACTAAAAGAAAATGTGCAATGATACTATATTTGATATGCATATATTTTATATAACAGTACTTATCAACATTGTATTAAAATAGAGCTGAAGTCAAAAGTTTACGCACATACCCCTTGCAGAATCTACAAAATGTTATTTATTTTTTCCAAAATAAGGGGGATCATACAAAATGCATGGTATTGTTTATTTAGTGCTGACGTGAATAAGATATTTCACATAAATGACATTTACATATAGTCCACAAGAGAAAATAATAGTTGAATTTATACTTGATTCTTAATACGGTGTTGTTAACTGAATGATCCACAGCTGTGACTTAAGTTTTTTTTGTTTTTTTTTTCACACTGAGGACAAATGAGGGACTCATATGCAACTATTACAGAAGGTTCAAATGCTCACTGATGCTCCAGAAGGAAACACAATGCATTAAGACCCAGGGAGTGAAACTTTTTAAATTTGAAGAGCAGGGTACATTTCACTTATTTTGTCTTCTGGGAAACAAGTATCTTCTGTAGGTAAAAAAAAAAAAAAAAATGTATACATCTTTATTCTGTTCAAAGGTTTACACCCCTGGCTCTTAATGCAGTGTTTTTCCTTCTGGAGCATCATTAAGTGTTTTAACCTTCTGTAATAGTTGCATATGAGTCTCTCAGTTGTGTTCAGTGTGAAAAGATGGATCTCAAAATTATACAGCCATTGTTGGAAAGGGTTCGAATAGACAAAAATGCTGAAAAACCAAAGAATTTGTGCGACCTGATGGACTTTTTCTGAAGAGGCAGGCAGTTTAGCTGTTCAGGAAAAACAAGGTACTCATGAACAACTATCACTAAAAAAAAAAAAAAAAAACGGGTCATTTTTATTAATTCAACTATTATTTTATTTTATGTGAAATATCTTGTTCAGGTCAGTACATGCATTTTGTATGATCCCTCTTTTTTGGTAAAATAATTAACATTTTGCAGATTCTGCAAGGTGTATGTAAACTTTTGACTTCAACTGTATGTTTATTGTTACTTCATGTTAACTATTACATTTAAGGTTGGTGCACCCAAAAATGTCATTCTGTTATTATTTACTCTCCCTCATGTCATTCCAAACCAGTGTGAATGACTTTCTTCTCTGGAACACAAAAGCAGATGTGCTTTTTTATTTTTATTTTTAGATATTCTATATTTAGGAATGTTTGTTGAGAGCCAACATCTAATTGAATATTAAGATATTGTTAATAGTTACAGGCATGCAACTTTGGGGGAAAACACAAATCACTTTTTTACACAAATTTTGAACACCAATCACCAATAGCATACAATGCAACAAGAATTGCTAATAGACCTAACAATCTCTGTAAAAAAACACAAAAACAAAAACATTTTAACATTTCAAATGTTTAACTTCTAAAATTCAGTTGATTTGACACAATGTGACCCAATAGGCTGTTCTATACTGTGTGTTTGCTCCAGGTTCCTCCCACAGTTCCTTGACAGCCTTTGATTGAAATCTCCAGATTTAGACAGTTACTCAGACTTTGGCAGTGTTAAAGCTTCAGCATTTTCTCAGATTTTCCATAGATTCTGTTATGTCTTTCTGAAAGCTTGTCTCTGTCAACCCCCATTTCATCTCATACAATATGGATTAGATGCAGCAAAGGAGATCATCCTTGATCCTTTTTTTCCTTCAAATCAATCCATCAGCGCTCCTCATGCCATGGACACCCACGAGCTCCTACAGAACTGGGCTAATTACCCATCAGCAGCATCCAAGCCTGTAGGTCGTGACTCGTTTGCGCTGTAGCTGCTGTGGAGCTCGAAGACTCACACAGTCTCCAGCCGGCTGACCCCGGTTTATATTGGTACGAGTGTCTTAAATGGACTTACTGGGCACGTAAGCAGATAAAAAGTACATTTCTCTGTATAGCACATCTATTACTGTAGACTTGTTTATTGGCAATGACGCAATGGTAAGTTGGCACAAACGACACCAGACCGGGTGACAGGTGGAGCCGTAGGCAGAACTCCAGTTGTACCTCCCTGAGCACCAGTGAGTCACACACAAAGGTCAGGTGACCAGACATATGGCATCTTCTCACTGCTTCTCACAACGCTCCTCAGGTCCGTCTGAAATTCTACATTTATTTCCAATGCTCTTTCACTCAATTTATCACTTAAATGAATGTCTATAGATCCAAGTGCAAGTTTGGATGTGTTTACTCCTCTTCCTTTTTCTCACTCCCTCTGAGATCTCTGTTCATTCTGCATCAAGTTACCTACAACATCCATTAGAGGAGGATTTTCATTGTTGTTAGATAAGACCCTGCAGGCTACATTTTGCTTTCCATGACAGACCTGAACCCCATGTTGGAAGGAGAGAAAATTCATACAGATGAATGCGCAAGCGATGCATGAGCTTCGCAGACAGCTGCACACTTCAGTTGCTTCTTGAAGATATTCTCCTTTGACCAGATGTTCTTGGTACTCTGTGTAATTTCTCTGTTTGTGCAGAATGTGATCCAGCAAATCAGATCACATTGTTCTTACACTGTGCTTATTACATTGAATCCCCCGGTTTGGTACTCATGACTTTATAAATAGAAACAAGCGTACAATTATCCACATGGACTGCAGATGTTGAACATCTTCATCAAAAAGCTTCTTGCAGATAAATAGCTCTCCTTTTGTGCATCATGTTCCATTTGGCAATGAGTGTTATGTTGCTTTGTACCTAGTTTTTCTTTGAGTATTGATGTGGAGAGCACATGCTATTATTAGTATACATTAACTCTGACTGAATAGATTTGTTTAATTTAAGGAATAGAAACAAATGCAAACCCATTTACAAAATACATTCAATGACATACACACACGCTGGTATTATTAGCATTATGGGTTCATTTCATAGGCGTAATGGTTTTACATTGTCTAAACTGTATATTCTATCCACTTACCCTAAGCCCACCCCTCTCACAAAACTTTCTGCATTTTTAGATTTTCAAAAAACTTCATTCTGTTTGATTTATAAGCTTGTTTCCTCATGAATTTACTAGTATTACTATTCTTGTGGGAACATTTTGTCCCCATAACGGGGAATACCAGGTACATGCACACTCGGTCATTCATTCATGGTGTTGTTGTGCTGTCTTTTGAATTTAATAAATTAAAACATTTTAAACATGTATTTATAGAAAAACAGATGGAAAGCGTAAAAAGGGAGGAGATGAGCATGAATGTAGGTGGCATAAGCTGTGGATAAATCAGCATCATCAATAACACTCGTGTTTGGAGCTCTCTCAACCATCTGTGATGTCGCAGGAGAACGGCAGCCAATCAGAGGCTCCGACCGGCCCCTCTGCTCTCATTGGCTCCTCCCTGGTCCTCAGCTCTGTATACTCCAGTCAGCTCTGCTAGCAAAACAGACAATGTGCTGCTGTTACAAGCAGGGCAGACGCACCAAATGCAGTGGAGCATGGAACGCGACGCAGCCTGAGCGAGGAAGTGAGTAAACCTGTCATCTTAGCCTGTAATGACTGTATGACTCTTCTTGTCCTCATCGAGCACTATAAATAGATCACTGCCAAAAATATCCCTCCTTTCCAGGCAGATGCTCACTCCTGACAGATCCAGCCGGAGGAGGAACAGCAACCAGAACAGACATCAGCAGTGACACTCAGAAGGTCAGTGAGATGGGCTGCTCATCTGGCCGCTTGCCCTGCCAGCCTCCAGCCTCCGCGCAGCTGGCCACCTTGGACCCTGAATGCAGCCTGGCCCGTGATGGGACGCCTCCGATGGCTGTTCCCAAAGCTCCGGAGGACCTCTCCACTCTGGAGCGTCTGGCCCAGGCCACTGGCGGCACTGAGAAGTCCTGGTACCGCTGCGTGTTTCCCTTTGGGGTCATCTCACTGGTGATCGGCATGGCGGGAACCGGCGTCACGTTCACCTTCAACACGCTGCCTCAAACTAAAGTGGTGTCTCTGGTGCTGCTGGTCACAGGGTTTGTCATGCTGTTGATAGCGGCTGCGTGCTGGAAGGTGCACCGGTCTCGGAGGAGAGAAAAGAAGGAGGGAGGCATCTTCAGCTCGGAGCAGTGCACTCTATGAGATGCTTCTATGAGAAGTTTTTCTGGTGCTCTAGAAAGAAATGTTTGAGGGTAAGTTGTCTGTAATGTCTGTCGCTGGCGGCCTGTGGAAACATTTAGTGATGGTAGACAGACAATGCGTTTTATGAATCATATTTCTGTTGGGTAAAAGTAAGAAAGAAACTAACAAAAAAAGAGACAATGGCGGAGCCCGGAGAAACTGGAGACTTTCATTTTAAATGCTGCAATTTTCTCTGCTTTCATCTTGAGGGATTTATGAGAGCAGGACGCAAAAGAAAATCATGAAAATATCTGGACAACTGACTCCAGGTCAGTACAAGCAGGCTTTTGTGAGAAAATGAACACTGATGAAAAAATGACAGCTACTTATATTAACAAGCACATCATTATTGACGAAGTCACAATGCATTTTTCAGTGAGTGCCTGGATTTATTTATTTATTTATCTGTTTATTTATTCATTCATTCATGCCAAGTCATTACAGAGACTATTTTAAATGTATAATGACAAGCTAATGTGAGCTCATGTTTTGCATGACAAATTAACTGAACTTATTTTTAGACATTTAAGTGACATTTGTGCACAAATTTATGTTGAAGAAGTGTTTTTTGACGTTTCAGACTGTTATTTTGCTCTTACCTATTGTTTTGTCTGTCAAGTGACTTCTGCAAAGAGAATTCTGGGGTCAGTGTATGTGCACATGAAAGTGTTTCTAATTGCTAGCATGTATTTCTGTAAACCTGTGTGTGCGTGTGCGTGTGTGTGTGTGTGTGTGTGTGTACTGGTATTTACTGCATTATGGGGACCAAATGTCCCCACAAGTATAGTAATACCAGTACATCTAGGTTTAGGGTTAGCGTTAGGGTACAAGGATAAAAAATACAGTTTGTACAGTAGAAAAACCATTATGCCTATGGAATGTGTGTGGGGGGCGTGATATGTGTGTGTGAACATTCAAGTAATAAATAATTTTACCTGCACACTGTAGCTAACTCGAGCAGAGTAGAGCGGTAGAGACACAAATCACAACATATCTACTGACATGTTAGCAGTAAACCAGTGTCTTGCAACTAATGTCAGTCAAATGAATGTGAAGTAGACAAATCTAAAAAAGAACCTGAATTACTGACGTGTGAAAAGTGGTAGAATATGCTGCATATGTGAAAACGATCAGTATTTCGGTTCAGTACTTTGGATCTATTTGCACTGTTTATGTATTTGAGCTTTGGTGTATTTAAGGAGCTATTTGTAAGGCTGTTGATTTTTTTGCTATGTATTGTATATCTGTTTTTGGTCTTATATATGTTATATATTTTATTATATATATTTTGTATATTTCTCTGTGAGAAGAACTGACAGCTGAGTGTATGTGTTCTCTGAGTGCCTGTATTTTAACAGTAGATATTTTTGTATTAGGTTTTGTGAAAAAAAGAAGAAAACATTCTTTTTAAAAAGCCTTATTCATTTTCTGTCCAACAGACATTTTATGTGAATGCTGACAGACACGCGTTCTGAAACAGAAGGGGCTCATGCCTAAGCAAAGTCGTGACAATATCTGTGACTATATTTTACCTTTTTAGTCAAGAGGGAATAGAAAGAGTGAAACAAAGAGAAAGAATGAGAGGTGAGAGCGAGGCAGAGCAGTGGTTGGGTGGTACTGAGAAAGGAGGAGGGAGGATTCATTAAGAAAAAACATCAGGAAGCAGCACAGAATACGTGCTCTGAATAAAACAACTGGGAGAGCTGTGGCAGAGCACGTCATAAAAACCAGCCTAAAGAAGGTGCTGTGTGGCGCATGCTGTAACTATGACTCATTTGACAAAAATGTATTCTCTGCATTTTTGATTATGTATGCATTTCAATCCTTGCATTTGGTGTAGCACAGCTGACCGTCAAATACTAGGTATCTGAAAACACTTTTGTAGTATGACTCATTATGAGACGCTGTGATACAGATTATTTAACGAATCATGGACATTTAGAGACAGATCTACCTCGTTCATAATATATCAGACATGATTTCTTCTTATCCAGCTAAAAGTATGAAAGTTGTTTTCCAAGATTGCACAATTGCTTAAACATATTTCACAAAGAATGAAATGGCCACCAAACATAGATTTGATTAGATTGATTTTTGTGGTAAAATTTCAGGTTAGAATTATGGATATTGTTTTGTGCATCTTAATGTCAATAGATGTTTTTTTTTTTTTTTTTTAATCAAAGGAATTGTATTAAATGGAGGAATGCAATGTGTAACTAAGGTTTGTCAATTTCATTCTTAACTCTAACAACTATATCATTTGCCCCTGTATATTTGCACCATAAACCAACATGATCACATGGGAAATCCAATCCAGTGTGGTAATGTTCAGGAAAAATGACATCATGCGGCGAATCATACAATCTGCACTTTGAAGCTGTTGAAATAACACTGTTTTGGACACTGAACTAATCAGGTTTAATGTTTGTATTGACCCTTCAAGTTTTATTCATCTCTAACTCATATTAATTTCCAAAAGGTCAACCTAAATATAACGCAAGAGAAAGAGAGAGAGAGAATAAAACAGATAGCCTATACAATATCTTTAAGTGCAGACATACTGCTTCACATCAAACTACAGCCAACAGAGTTTATTGGTGACATTCGGAGACAGGCAGATAACAGTCAAAGAGATGAATTAGGCGCTAATATTGCACATCAATGTGAGCGTATCTGCATTACTGTCATCTGTGGCCTCTGACTCACTGTTCCAGCATCTCAGCTAATTAGCAGGCATTGATTAGAATGGTTAACCGCACAGCGAGGGCGGCAAGAGCCATGTTACATCTTTGCCATTGCACTCCATGTGCCATGAAGATGGGTTACGCAATATCTACAGGCCCAGTCCACAACCAGAGCCAAAACCCAGGGCAGACTTCTGGAGACTCAGAGGCCTGACTCAAAAATGACCTTTTAATTTGATAAAGCTGATTATTTTAATCAACGTTGAATTGAATGCAGTTACATTTAAGTTCTGTATATATTTAAAAGTATTTAAAGGGGTCATCGGATGCCCATTTTTCACAAGTTGATATGATTCTTTAGGGTCTTAATGAAAAATCTATAAAATACTTTGGTTAAAAGTTCTCTATGGTTGTGTAAAACAACAACACCCTTTTTACCTTGTCAAAATGAGCTCTGCAAAAATCATCCCATTCTGAGGGGATTGTTCCTTTAAATGCAAATAAGTTCTGCTCGCCCCGCCCCTCTCTTCTCTCTGTGAAGTGACGAGCCTGTTTACTTTAGCCGCATTTAGCCACGTTTACCCGCTGAACTTGCTAACTAGCACATTATTAGCAAAGGCGATTACAGAGATTCATAAAAAAAAACCCTTATACTCACTTTTGCTGTAAGTGAAGCTGGATCACGAATGATTTGCGCGAACATAGACGGATATATGTAGATCGGGAGCTGCGTTCCCTTCACAAACAAACGTAATCCAGTGCATCTTCAGAGGCTCAGATGTCAGGAGTAAATGACGACCACTGTGTTCATTATTACATCCAGCAACACCTCAGTGGCTTAATCAGAGATATTCTTGTCTAACTTATATCCCTGCTCCGGCATCCAAACAATGGAGGTCAGACTGAGACAGCTGATCTGAGGTAAGACGCTCATGTCAATCAACTATCGTGGGAGCAGCCTCTGTCGGTGTGACGCCACACCGACAGGCATCTGAGAATTGCTCAGTTTGAAAAAGGGGATATTATTTTTACAGATTAATTAAAAACCACTGCATGGATTTTTATCATTATAGGGTAAATTTGTACATACACTGCCAACACACATTAATGTTCAAACAACATGAAAAAGTGTACTTAGCATCTGATGAGCCCTTTAAAGTTACATTTTAGTAGGTAATATATTTTCAAAACAGCTACTTGCTTTTCTTTTTCCAACAAGATTATATAACACATGACTGAGACTGTTAAAGGGGTAATCAGATTTTTACTTTTACTGTTGTTCTCACGATAGTTGATTGACACGACCGTCTTACCTTAGACCTGCCCTGACTGAGCTGTAACAGTCCGGCTGCCATTGTGTCGACTCCGGTGCAGAGGAAGACAAAAATATCTCCAACTGAGTGATTGTTGTTGGATGTAATAATGAACATAGCAGTCTTCATTTACTCCTGACATCTGAGCCTCTGAAGGGGCAGAGGACTAAGGTTACTTTTGTTTTAGAAGGAAAAGCACCCGGAAATCTACATAAATGCATCTATGTTCACACAAATCATTCATGATCCAGCTTCACCTACAGCAGACGTGAGTATAAGGTTTTTTATGCATCTTTGCAAATTGCTTTTCTTAAAAATGTGCTAGTTAGCAGTAGTTGGGGTGGGGTGAGCACAGCTCATTAGCATTTAAGGGCAAATGCAACAGAATGGCTTGCTCTAAAACGGGCTGATTTTGACATGGTAAAAAGGGTGTTTTTACACTACCACTCAGAAATTTTAACCAAAGTATGTTATAGACTTCTCCTTAAGACCCTAAAGAATCATATCAACTTGTGGAAAATGGCCATCCGATGACCCCTATAAGATGAAACTGGAATCGACAAGGAGTCTTAAGAATGTAGTGATTAGTTTCACTTTATCATTTGTGACCAAATTCAAAGTTAGCAATTTTTCTTTTATGCCAAAAATCAAAAGGATATTAAATAAAGATCATGTACCTGTCACAGTCGTGTCGAGGAAGGCACACGCAGATGATAATTAATTCAACAACTAGTGTAATAATATCCAGGAAGAAGATGATCCACACAGACGAGGGGTTGACACACACCAAATCAAACATAATCCCGGACAAAGACTGAATGCACAGAATTAACTAAGTAGGGGTGCTAATCAGGACAGACAGGTGAGGAGGATCAACTAATAATGACACAACGAGAACAGGAACATAACTAAATAAGGCAATATGAGGGAGAAAACACAAAACAGGTCCATGAGGTGTGACAGTTCACCCCTCTTCCCAGAAGGCGCGACCTCGCGCCGTGGAGACAGGAGAGGGACGGAGGGGGACTTAGGAGGAGGACAAAGGAGTGGATGTGGGATGGTGACAGGGGACAGCAAAGGGCTGGCAGGAAGGCAGGCAGACAGTACAGGTTCAGGAGGTGGCTGGATGACCGGAAGTAGGACAACCCACAGAGTCTAAAGTGGTGCTGGCGGAGGAAGGATCCAGGGAGAAGACAGGAGGAGCCAGGGCAAACCAGATGGAGGGAAGAGCCATGGAGGAGACCGGAGGGACTTGGAGCAGAAAGAGTGAGGTGGGACCCAGGCCGCAGCCATGATTCCGACAGAGAGAGGAGCCATGGTGAAGGAAGGACTGACGACTCCAGGGGGCTGACCAATGGCAGTGGAGCAGGTGGAGAAGGATCCCGAGGCGGAGACAGAGAGCTGATGGGCCAGGGCAACAGTGAGGATTCAGAGGGCTGAGGTGGAGCAGATGGCTCCGGCAACCGAGGCGAAGGCGGGGAACCGGAAGGCCACGGTGAAGCCGGAGCGACAGAGGACTGAAGTGGAGCCGGAGGAGTGGAGTCTTGAGGCAGCGGATGGTTGATGACTGACCAAGGCAGAGCCGGAAGGATGAGGGAGCCCGGCGAAGGCGAGAGAGCTAGGAGGAATGGTGGAGCCGTTGTGTCGAAGGGCTGAGGCGAAGTCCGGGACTCAGAGGCTAGAGGCGGAGACAAGGGATCCTCTAGTCAAGATGCCGATGAAGACTGGCAGACCTGTGGCGATCCCACCACACGTATAGTGGGCTGAGGGTGAGCTAAGGGGCTGCCACGAAGCAGCGGTGGTGGATCTGAATCGGCAGGGATGATAGGAAAAGGCAGGAGAGGGAGGGTAGGTGGGAAATCCAGGCAGGTAGACAGTTCAGGGTAGACAGATAGTTCTTGGCAGACAGATAATTCAGGGTAGACAGATAGCTCAGGGCAGATAAGTAATTCATTCACGGCCTGTATGTCCATATCAGGGCAGGAAGATGATGGAAGACTGGGTATTTCATAAGAAATGTCAATCTCCCGAGATCTCCCGAGCCCTGCCTTCACTCACCCTTAACGCTGGTGCAGTGGGCCGAGCTCTCTCTACGCTGTCGTGCTCCACTGTCTCATCCACCGTGGTTTGTGCTGTCGGCTCTCGCACCTGGTCAGACATTTCGGGCTCAGGCTCTGGGGTGGTCGTCCGCTCTGTCGCTCCTGATGGCGATGGCTCAGTGATCGCAGCAGGCTCTGGCTCTCCGTCTGTGGTGGGCTTGGGGTCAGGCTTTGTTCTGGATCGGGGCCGGGCGCTCCCATGGTGTCTGGCCAATAGATATTTGCCCCGATCCAGAAGAGAGATTTTAATGTTTCGTCGTCATAGGCGCAGGTGACGGCAAGACGACAAAACTGGAGGGCGGACGAAAACAAATCGTGGCTCAGGCCATGAATCTAGCAGTGTACACCATTGAACAAAAAACTAAGAAAAAACGAAAAATAAACCGGATACATCACAGCATCTTACTTTTCTTTTAGTCCGGTATTCTGTCATGGTTGTGTTGAGCAAGGCACACGCAGATGATAATCAATTCAACAAGTAGTTTAATAATATCCAGGTAGAAGATAATCCACACAGACAAGGGGTTGACACACCAAATCAAACATAATACCGGACAAAGACTGAATGCACAGAATGAACTAAGAATGGGTGCTAATCAGGGACAGACAGGTGAGGAGGATCACCTAATAATTTCACAATGAGAGCAGGAACATAACCAAATATGGGCACATGAGAGAAAAAACACAAAATAGGTCTATGAGGTGTGACAGTGCCATGAAGATATTTTGTAAATTTCCTATCATAAATATATCAAAGCTTAATTTTTTATTAGTAATATGCATTGCTAAGAACTTCATTTTGACAACTTTAATAGCGATTTCCTCATAATTTAGATTTTCTGCACCATCAGATTCTAGATTTTCAAATAGATGTATCTTGACCAAATATTGTCCTAACAAACCATACATCAATGGAAAGCTTATTTATTCATCTTCCAAATGATGTATACATTTAAATTTAAAAATTGACCCTCATGACTGGTGTTACATGGAGTGAGAGGCGAGAGGCGAGCGGATCCATACGCAAGCTTTTATTAATAGGACGAGACAAAGACATAGTCGTACAGGCAGGGTCGAGACAGGAGCAAACAGGTAAATCACAGGCAGTCGTAGAGAATAATCCAATAACAATAGATAGTCCGAAAAGGCAGGCGGCGAACAGTCGAAAAACGGGGGAGCCAGGCGAGGGAATCAAAAAACACAAGGAACTAGGAACAAGGAACAAGGAAACTAGGAAACGCTAACAATGGAAATACAACAATAACAATCCGTGACTTGCAAGGGGAAAGACCGGGGCTTTTATAGTGACGCTGACTGGTCACATGCGATGACGCAATCAGCGTGAAGGATACTGGGAGATGTAGTCCGGGGTGTAAAGCAACAGTCAGTGTGAGATAAGGTGAGAGTGACCTCTGGTGGTGAGCGGACCGCGGAACATCGACCAGATTCGTGACAACTGGCTTTGTGGTTCAGGGTCACATTTTATCTAAGGGAACAAGGAACTTAAAAAAAAAACAAGACATATTATGAATATGAGATAAAATAATGTGTAAAACATGTGCCTTATGTGTCCCATGAGCTCATTATTTTCTACTCTTAAAGCAGGTCATGAATGTGAGGAAGCTAACAGCATTCAAGATGCACTTCTGTACCTGTGAATTTACCTGTGGTATTTATGGATTTGATGACTTAAAGGTCAGAAAGAGGGAAATGTCAGTTAATAATAACTGGACATCAGTTAACACTAAATAGTACATACTAAAATAAAGAAAGATTTTAAAAATGACATGAAAATGAATGAACTGTGCTTAACACACTTTTGCATCCAATCTTAATACAATTTTTGCATCCAAGAACCTTACCTCAGTGTTAATGTGCGTTGTGAAACGCCAGCTTATGAATACCCAGGATTTATTAAATAAAGTCCATTGCATTTTGCATTTTGGATTTTTAAGTACAGCGATATGACGACAGTTGAAATAATACAATATCATTTACATATTTATAAAATAAAACATGTATCACAAAGACAGGTTGCTTTTGGCTTTTTTTTGCTGTTGCAGGAATTCACATAGATAAATAATGAGAGCACCTGTCATTCCCGAGCACAAAGCAATGAAAGGAAGAACCAAACTGCTCATAACCTTATTTTATGACAGATTACTAGCACACAGAGATTTGAGAGTGCAAACACCCACGCAGTTCTGTATCAGCGCACAAAATCAATCAATCTTACGGCAAATTCCATGAATGAAAGAATGATTAGGGAACAGCTGTAGAGATAAGGAATGAGAGAGGTATCCATTCAGAAAAACAGTTCATTCAGTTCCTTTGCTCTTGTTTTTCAGTTCACGAACTCAGTGTTAAATGCCATTTGCAAATATATTTGAAATTTAATAAAACAGTATATTCAGCATGAGCATATGTTGGATATACTTGATTTTATTCATTAGGAATTAATTGAACTGTTAAAAGTGATAATTTTATAATAGAATTGAAGTAGGTATAAGAGCAAATTTGGTAAAACAACCCAAAAAAGCGATTTGTGTATTGGTTAAGATATTTATTAACCTGTGAGACATCACTAGAAGATGAAAACTGTTTCAGAGAAAGTGCAAGTTATCACAACCTGACTACCTGAGGTAACACTGTAGTATAGGGA
This sequence comes from Labeo rohita, assembly GCF_022985175.1. Lineage (NCBI taxonomy): Eukaryota > Metazoa > Chordata > Actinopteri > Cypriniformes > Cyprinidae > Labeo > Labeo rohita. The sequence continues at coordinate 27,564,823 of NC_066880.1, read as the reverse complement.
TCAATTCTCACTATTAACTAGTTACTTATTAGCATGACTACTATTAACATATTGCCTGTTTATTAGTACTTATAAAGCACCTATTCTGCATGACCATATTCTACATCCCTAATCTCACCCAATACCTGAATTTAACAACTACCTTATTAACTATTAACAAGCAGCAAATTAGCAGTTTATTGAGGCAAAAGCCATAGTTAATGGTTTGTTAAAGGAAAAGTTCACTTCCAAAACAAAGGTTCACATATAATGTACTCACCCTCTTGTCATTTAAGATGTTCACGTCTTTCTTTCTTCCGTTGTAAAGAAATTATGTTTTTTGAGGAAAACATTTCAGCATTTTTCTCCACATAATGGACTGATATGGTGCCCCGATTTTGAACTACCAAAATGCAGTTTAAATGCGGCTTCAAACGAACCCAAATGTGGTTGTAAACGATCCCAGCTGAGAAAGAAGGGTCTTATCTAGCATAACGAATGGTTATTTTCATAAAAATAATACAATTTCTATAGTTTTTAATATCAAATGCTCGTCTTTTCTTACTCTGCCTGGACTGTTTTTTTTTCGGTTCATGACAGTTAAGGTATGTTGAAAAACTCCCATCTCATGTTCTCCCTCAACTTACAAATCGTCCTATATCGCTGTTTTACCTTTTTTTTTTTTGGAGGTGTTTGACCATTGCATGTTCACTTTGCAAAGACTGGGTCAGTACTTCTGCAGCAATGTAGGATGATTTTGAAATTATTTTTAAAGTTGAGGGAGAAAATACGATCTGAGTTTTTCGACATACCCTAACTGTCTTGAGCCAGAATACACAGGCAAGATGAGTGTTTGAGAATAAAAAGTATATAAATTGTATTATTTTTATGAAAATAACCGATCATTTCGCTAGATAAGACCCTTCTTCCTCGGCTGGGATTGTTTACAACTGCATTTGGGATTGTTTTAAGCAGCATTTAAACTGCATTTTGGAAGTTCAAAATCGGGGCACCATACTAGTCCATTATATGGAGAAAAATGCTGAAATGTTTTCCTCAAAAAACATAATTTCTTTACGACTGAAGAAAAAAAGACATGAACATATTGGATGACCAGGGGGTGAGTACATTATATGTGAATCTTTGTTTTGGAAGTGGACTCCTTTAATAGCGAGAACTGGACCTTAAAATAAAGTGTGACCAAAGCAAAAATGAAAAATTAGCCCCAAACATGTATTCCAGGATCTACGGTTTCTCTAACAAGTGAGAAGCAGGATATGGAAAATCCAGAGTGGAGTTTGGAAAACCTGGAGTGATTTCTGTCAAATGTAACTTAACACTACCCTAGTGAAAAATAAATATACTAAAAAGTATTTGAAATATGTTTTCATGCTAGGTACAAATACATTCACATATTTATGTGCTTAATAAAAATACCCTGCAATTGTACTTTCACTATACTATACTGGTATACTTAAAGGGGTCATCGGATGCCCATTTTCCACAAGCTGATATGATTCTTCAGGGTCTTAATGAAAAGTCTATAATATACTTTGGTTAAAAATTCTCAATGGTTGTGTAAAACAACACCCTTTTTACCTTGCCAAAATAAGCAAATTGAGCTCTGCTCGCCCCGCCCCTCTCTTCTCTCTGTGGAGAGATGAGTCTGTTTACTTTAGCTGCATTTAGCTGCGTTTAGCCGCTAAACGATCTAAGGCGATCGCAAAGATTCATAAAAAAACCCTTATACTCACTTCTGCTGCAAGTGAAGCTGGATCACAAATGATTCCCTTCACAAACAAACGTAATCTACTGCATCTTCAGAGGCTTAGATGTCGGGAGTAAATGACGACCACTACGTTCGTTATTACATCCAGCAACACAATACCTCAATATTCTTGTCTAACTTACATCCCTGCTCCAGCATCGAAACAAAGAGGGCGGACTGTTGCAGCTGATCTGAGGTAAGCTCATGTCAATCAACTATTGTGGGAGTGGCCTCTGTTGGTGTGACAGCACACCGACAGGCATCTGAGAATGGCTCGATTTGAAAAAGGGGATATTATTTTTACAGATTAATTAAAAACCACTGCATGGATTTTTATCATTATAGGGTAGATTTGTACATACACTGCCAACACACATTAATGTTCAAACAACATGTAAAAGTGAACTTAGCATCCGATGACTCCTTTAAAGTCTGCTGAATTGGAACAACTTATTTTGTACTTAATGCACTTTAATTGTGCGGAAGAACTAAAGATATACTTAAGTATATTTGATTGTGCTAAAGTGGAAGTATTGCAAGTATACTTCAGGTACGCTTTAAATAACTTGCATTCAAAGACTGATATTATTCAAATATCATACAATCTTCATCAATATTGACATAAAATACATTTTAGGTTTAATAGCAAGAAATGTGCATTCTGCACAAGTAGCTCTCCAAATAAAGTTTAATTATATTCTTTATATCAGTAAGTCTCATGTGATGTCAGTAAATATGTTAATAGATTTTAACTATAATTACTATGAAATAAATGCATTTTAATATAGAATATATAGAGTATACTCTAGAGCTTAACATGAAAACTTTTAATTCACCTAATTTACCCCTCAGGCAAGCTGTTACTTATCAAGTTAACTCTGTACATGCAAGCATTTATGTAAGAGAAAATAACCAGAAAGCAAAAATAGCACTGTATTTTTGGAATGTTCAGTTCACATTGTTACCATAGTAAAACATGCTTTTAGCCTAGTGTGTTAATTAGCCACAATTATATGTCAGTCTTCATTCAGCGACACATATAGATATCTTGAAGTTGGTGCATTTACAAAGCAATCTTTATTCAATGAAATTTAAATCAGGGCATAATAAATTAGCACCACAGTGTCATGTTAGTTGTGCTAATTATAAGCTCAGAGTGAGGGAAATCATTCCAACAAATTAATTAATATGCTAAATGATTTATGGAGCTCTCTTGGAATAGCTATAAGCCTTGGAAACTACACAACTTGGCATCATGGACACAAGTATGCTGGTTTATTTTCCCTTTGGGAAACCTTGTAGTTTTTTCTTGTATGTTTGTGTGCACGGTGCAAGAAAAAAAATAAAAAATAAAAAAAACATGAATGGACGCCCTCCCACACAGTGATGCAAGCAAGTGTGTGAAGTTAAAATTAGATGCTGCTGCTGCTTTTTCCTTTTTTTTTTTTTTTTTTTTTTTAAGAATACAGAGGTCCTGCCCACCAGCAGTTGTAGGCTGCAGGCGGGCTCTAATGTCCTTGCAATCACAGTCTTCATCCTGAAAGTGGTTCATACAGTTCAATAAGCCAGCAGCACTGTCCTTCATCAGCCGCCAGCAGACACACACACATACGCACATATACTCTCATCAGAAGGGATCTTCTCATCAGGACCATGTCACACCGCAGATGGAAACACATTCACTCTTCTGTCATCTTGTGTATCAGCCACAGCTGCTGCTATTTTGGAACCAACATGACATCACTTAAGTTATAGAAATGGAACATTAAGGAGAAGAATATAATGATTTAACCACATGCATACATTTTTAAATTAAATTAAATTTAAAAGTTTAAGTACACATAAAAATTTGGATCTTACCATAAACTGTTGCAAATAAATTTCATATATAATTCTTTCAAGTGTATGTATTTCACTTCATGTGATGATTGATGATGATGATGTTTAGAACTTACAACATCAACAAAGCTTCAACAAGGTAATGATTAGATATGTAATAGCTCTGAATGAACCCATTACTGAACCCATTTTTCAATGATTACTCCAGTATAAGTAGTGGTTCTCCTGCAAGCAGCAGTATGATTGCTTTAGAAATGCACGATATGCATGAGAGAGCGATGAGAAAAGTAATAACAACCTCTTCTCAATCATAGTAAATCATAGTGTTTAGCAAACACATTATCCATCATAATTTTAATGCTTATTCTTTCCTTTTTTTTGTGACCATATAAGAGTGAATAAGATTTTCAGTATGACACTGACATCACCAGGTACTTATATCTCAATAAAAACTGTAGCAATGGCAACTTGTGATACATTTCCCCCCCAAAATTTCATCCTTTAAAATGATTCTCACACAGTTCAGATATAACAACATCAAATGTAACTCTGTGGTGAGCTTTTGCACAAACTTTTTTGTTTAAGAGTCAACAGTGCATTTCTGCTTAGGCAAGTGTTTTGGCCTAATGTGTAATAATGATGGCAGTTCAGAAGCGTAGACAACAAAGGCCATGGGCATCCGCTTCCCTGAATCCTTCCAGATTAGGAAAACTCAATTCCTCAACTCAACTTCAGTGTTTTAACAATGAAATCATTTCAGGACAGCAAAATACAGTACATATTCCCAACATTTTATAAATGTAAGTAAAACTTCTATTAATGTAACCATTAAAAAGTGAATCCCCATACACATTCTCGCCAATGGCCATTCAGACAGCACAGTGTTGATGTAACTTCTTCTTTTGTAGTCTAAACTGGATTGTCTGTTTCAAGAGAAAGTTTGCATCAAAATACAATAGAAGGGTACTTTTGAAACTTCTTTTAAACTTTCTCATCTGACATTGATTTCCACCTTTTCATGGGTTAATAATTCCAGGTTTTAGCACTCACTAATTGGTTTAGTTTTGTTCGGGAAGAAGGGAGCAGCTGAGAAAGCCAGTGGGAAGGAGGAAGCATGTGTCTTGGCTGCCAAATCTGTCAGAAGTGCCGAGCAGCACGCCCTCTGAGCTGAAGTGTCTCACCTCTGCTGCCCTGTGTCGCCTCTCTGCACATGATATTTCCCAGCACATAAGGTCACACACTTCGTGGGGCATTCATCTGTGTGTTGCATACTAATACTGATTTGAAAATTAAATTGCATACAAATTAAAACCCTATATTGCCTCTTGATTTGAAGAAGGTTCCTAAGAAAGCATGCATAATGCATGATCATTATATTTTCATTTATCCTTTCATTTTTCAAAATGAAAAATCTGTCACTTTTGTAATCATATTTTGATTTATAATGCCAATGCCATCAAAGTTCTTTCATTTGAAAGTATTGCAGTGTTACTTTAAAATTCAGACTGCTTATGGCAACAGTTCATGAATTCATTCATTCATTTGGTCATATTGTTAAGTAGGACTCCTGCCCGATAGAATCTAGTAAACATCATGGTTCACTAGCAGAACTCAATTTATTGCTAAAAAAATGGTTTTGCATGTTGCAATTTGATGGATGCCCCTGCCAAAAATATTAAAGAATGAAACTTCAGACTTTATGAATCAAAGACCTAGCAGGAGAAGTCAAAAGAACTAGTGCGTCAGCATAAACCCATGCCTTTTGGTACTAGCATGTTATCAGCCAGAGCAGAAACACCCTGAGGAATGAATCTCAGATCCGTTATTGGAAGCCTCAGCTCACACATTCAGAGCATCTATAAGTCTGTTTGCATGTCCTATGGAGTGCTGACGGTACATGAAGTTCCTTAAAAGATGGACAAGCTATTTCTAGGCAAATATATTTATGATAATAAGGCAGTTTCAGAGAATGCACCAGCTGCTGAGAAGTAAAACTCACTGCTTAGATGATTTGCTTAGAGTTTTTTGTATTATCATTGTTTAAGTTTATTTATGATGAACTAGAATATTCATCAATATGTATAGTCTAATGTAATGTTCTATGATTGTAAGGTGCTGTGATTGACCAGTCAACCAATCAAATGCAATACAGAGTAGCAAGGCCAGTAGCAAGGTTGGTGGACAGCCATTTTTAGGTCTCTCCAGAGATGCTCAATTGGGTTTAAGTCAGGGCTCTGGCCGGGCCATTCAAGAACAGTCACGGAGTTGTTGTGAAGCCACTCCTTCGTTATTTTAGCTGTGCGCTCAGGGTCATTGTCTTGTTGGAAGGTAAACCTTCGGCCCAGTCTGAGGTCCTGAGCACTCTGGAGAAGGTTTTGGTCCAGGATATCCCTGTACTTGGCCACATTCATCTTTCCCTCGATTGCAGTCGTCCTGTCCCTGCAGCTGAAAAACACCCCCACAGCATGATGCTGCCACCACCATGCTTCACTGTTGGGACTGTATTGGACAGGTGATGAGCAGTGCCTGGTTTTCTCCACACATACCGCTTAGAATTAAGGCCAAAAAGTTCTATCTTGGTCTCATCAGACCAGAGAATATTATTTCTCAACATCTTGGAGTCCTTCAGGTGTTTTTTAGCAAACTCCATGCGGGCTTTCATGTGTCTTGCACTGAGGAGAGGCTTCCGTCGGGCCACTCTGCCATAAAGCCCCGACTGGTGGAGGGCTGCAGTGATGGTTGACTTTCTACAACTTTCTCCCATCTCCCGACTGCATCTCTGGAGCTCAGCCACAGTGATCTTTGGGTTCTTCTTTACCTCTCTCACCAAGGCTCTTCTCCCCCGATAACTCAGGCCAGCTCTAGGAAGGGTTCTGGTCGTCCCAAGCGTCTTCCATTTAAGGATTATGGAGGCCACTGTGCTCTTAGGAACCTTAAGTGCAGCAGAAATTTTTTTGTAACCTTGGCCAGATCTGTGCCTTGCCACAATTCTGTCTCTGAGCTCTTCAGGCAGTTCCTTTGACCTCATGATTCTCATTTGCTCTGACATGCACTGTGAGCTGTAAGGTCTTATATAGACAGGTGTGTGGCTTTCCTAATCAAGTCCAATCAGTACAATCAAACACAGCTGGACTCAAATGAAGGTGTAGAACCATCTCAAGGATGATCAGAAGAAATGGACAGCACCTGAGTTAAATATATGAGTGTCACAGCAAAGGGTCTGAATACTTAGGACCATGTGATATTTCAGTTTTTCTTTTTTAATAAGTCCGCAAAAATGTCAACAATTCTGTGTTTTTCTGTCAATATGGGGTGTTGTGTGTACATTAATGAAGAAAAAAAAAATGAACTTAAATGATTTTAGCAAATGGCTGCAATATAACAGAGTGAAAAATTTAAGGGGGTCTGAATACTTTCCGTACCCACTGTATATGATGAAAATTGTAGTTAGTAATGTAATCTAGGTTACTCATTTTAGGTAATATATTCTGACTACTTTCTAGATTACTGTAATGAGGACGCTGAGGCGGCGTTTGAATCCAATTGCGGAAGTTTATTACAAATGACAGCACACATAAACGTGGAAACAGGCAGAGGGTCGATTACCAGAAAAGCAGTCCAACAGCATACAACACATAAACGTAATCCAAGCAGCAGAGAGATAAAGCAGGCAGTGGGTCAAATACCGTGAAGTCAGTCCAGAAACAGCAAACAATCCAATAGGGGTAATCCGTAAACTCAAGAGTCCATAAACAAAGCAAGGTAGCAACAGGTAATCCAACAGAGTAAATATAGAAACGCTCGGTAAGGCAGGTGAAACTGGCAATACTTCGCAACCTATGAAGCACATGGTCAGTCTTTAAATACTGCCAAACAGGAAGTGACAGTAGAAGCAGCAGAGGGAGCATGCAGGTAGTCCTAGGGTGAGGGCTCCCTCTGCTGGCTTGGCGTTACAGAATCCTCCCCCCCCAGGAGCGACTCCTGGCGCTCAAAACAACAGTCCAGGTGGGTGGGGGAACAGAGGCAAAACAGGGGGTGGGACGGAGGGCCAGGTCCATGTAGAGCAGGTGGGCCTGGATCGTGGAGCAGGGACAGACAGTGAAGCACTGGAGGACCTGGACTGTGGAGCTGTGGCAGACAGTGGAACCTTGGAGGACCAGGGCCATGGAGCTGTGACAGACAGTGGAACCTTGGAGGACCTGGGCCGTGGAGCAGTAGCAGACCGTGAAGTACTGGAGGGCCTGGGCCGTGGAGCTGTGGCAGACAGTGGAACCTTGGAGGACCTGGGCCGTGGAGCAGTAGCAGACCGTGAAGTACTGGAGGGCCTGGGCCGTGGAGCAGTAGCAGACCGTGTAGTACTGGAGGGCCTGGGCCGTGGAGCAATGGCAGAGTAGGGGACCATGGTGGGGCAGGCAGAGCAGGCAGAACAGGAAGCCATGGTGAGGCAGGCAGAGCAGGCATAACAGGGAGCCATTGCAGGGCAGGCGGAACAGGCAGAGCAGACAGGAGCAGAGATATCCACAGTGGGACTAATGACATGCATAACAGAGTGGTGTGTTCATGCATGATTTTCTTGGCCGTGGCATAACAGGCAGAGAGTTTCATATGGGTCTTCTTGATTGCGACCTGGCGGGCAGAGAGTTCATCCTGGAACGCCGCCCCCATGGGAGGATCCACAGCTTGCGCTGACACCTCTGGGGGCATGGGCGCAGATGCTTGAGCAGGTGTGGCAGGGAAGTTATAAATGGCCTTCCTGGCCGTGACAGGACAGGCAGAGAGTCCTTGGGGAAACGCCGCCCCTTTAGGAGATTCTGCAGCCGGAGCTGCTGCTTCTGGGGGCATTGGCACAGACTCTTTGACAGAAGAGGCCTCTGGCGTAGACTCGTGGACAGGCGAGGCCTCGGGAGCAGACTCGTGGACAGGCAAGGCCTCGGGAGCAGACTCGTGGACAGGCGAGGCCTCGGGAGCACAGTGTGCAGCCCACACACTGAAGATGGCTACGGCCATTACAGGCAGCACAGTAGATAATGGGGTGTCTGTTGACCTTGAGGGTGCTGATGTTATGGGTTTGTGGCTTGTGAATGTGGGCTCTGCGTGGCTTGGGAGCGTGGGCTCTGCGTGGCTTGGGAGCGTGGGCTCTGTGAGGTCAGCTGATATGGGAGGTGGTTTGAGAAGGTTTGAGGGGACCTGGTGAGGTCTTGGTAGGACAACAGTTTCCTGCCTTGACTCAGGGAGGCCTGCCGTGGCCGGACTTGACTCAGGGAGGCCTGCCGTGGCCGGACTTGACTCAGGAGCAACAGCAGCAACCTGACTTGGCTCATGAAGAACAACCGTGGCTTGACTTGGCTCATGGACGACAGCAGCAACTTGACTTGGTTCATGGAGGTCAACTGTGGCTTGACTTGGCTCGGGAATAACAGCAGCAACTTGACTTGGCTCATGAAGATCTGCTGTAACTTGGCTTGGCTCATGAAGATCAACTGTGACTTTGCTTGACTCAGGAACCACGGCTGTGACTTTGCTAGACTTGAGGGCTACAGCTATAGCTTTACTTGACACAGGAGTAATAGCTGTAACTTGACTGGACTTCGGAAGAGCAGCTCTGACCTGACTTGACACAGGAAACACAGCTTTAACGTGACTTGACGCTGGAACAACAGCTGCAGCTTGACTTGACTGTGGAACAACAGCCGTGACCTGACTGGACTCGGAAACTTGACTTGACTCAGGAAACGCAGCTGTAACTTGACTTGACTTGGAAACTTGACTTGACTCAGGGGACGCAGCTGCAACTTGACTTGACTTGGAAACTTGACTTGACTCGGGAAACACAGCTGCAACGTAACTTGACTCAGGAACAACATGGCTTGGCTCAGGAACGACATGGCTTGGCTCAGGAACGACATGGCTTGGCTCAGGAACGACAGCTGTAACTTGGCTTGACTCGTGGGGCACAGCTGTGACTTGGCTTGACTCGTGGGGAACAGATGTGTCTTGGCTTGACTCGTGGGGAACAGCTGTGACTTGGCTTGACTCGTGGGGAACAGCTGTGACTTGGCTTGATTCATGGGGAACAACTGTGTCCTTGCTTGACTCATGGAGAACAACAGCTGTATCTTGGCTTGGCTCGTGGAACACAGCTGTGACTTGGCTTGGTTCATGGGGAACAGCTGTGGCCTTGCTTGACTCTGTTCCTTGACTTGACTCTGTTGCTTGACTTGACTCTGTTGCGTGACCGGGCTCTGTAGCTTGGCCGGGCTCTGTAGCTAGACTTGACCCTGGAACCGGACTTGACTTGGAAGCCTGACTGGACTTGGAAACTTGAAACTGTTAGAATTTAATATCTAACTTGATTAACTGCCGAGATTCGATTTTTAGTTGAGCGATGGAACACAGAGTCAGGATCCTGGACCATTGAGATAACCACACACAAAAAAGGTGTAATTCCCTCAAAGGCATTTATTAAAGGAAGACACCAACATTTTATATGGTAAATATGAAGAAGTGAAATCAAACATCACGCCCTTTAGGAAACAACAGTACATCATGTCCTATGAGTCTCTAGGCTAGACTTATGTCATGTCTACTTTCCAGGTTAGTATGAGAAGGGCACAGGAGGTCAGGATTATTACAATCTCACACTTGACCCTGAAACTCGACTGGACTTGGAAGCTTTTGACCCTGGAGCAGCAACTGTAGCTTGACTGGGTTCTGCAGCTTGACTGGGTTCTGCAGCTTGACTTGGTTCTGCAGCTTGACTTGGTACAGGAGCAGTAGCTGTCATTTTAGCTGCCCATACAGCCATTAGGGGTGAGTCCAGTACGCGTGCCATCATAAGGCGTGGCTTGGAGACAGCGATTATCTTGTGGAGTGGCTCTGGGATGGCAGCCATCTTGTGAACTGGCTTGGGGAAGGCGGCCATCTTGTGGATTGGCTCTGGGACGGTGGCCATCTTGTGAACAGGTTTGGGAATGGCGGCCATCTTGTGGACTGGCTCTGGGATGGCAGCCATCTTGTGGCCTAGCTCTGGGACGGCGGCCCTCTTGTGGACTGGCTCTGGGAAGGCGGCCATCTTGTGGACTGGCTCTGGGACGGCGGCCATCTTGTGGACCGGCTTGGAGATAGCAACCATCTTGTGAGCTGGTTGTAGGAGGGTAGCCATGACAGGTGCAGACTCCGGACAGGCAGGAATGGCGTGAGCAGGCCCTGGAGCGGCAGGCATGGCGTGAGCAGGCCCTGGAGTGGCAGGCATGGCGTGAGCAGGCCCTGGAGCGGCAGGCATGGCGTGAGCAGGCCCTGGAGCGGCAGGCATGGCGTGAGCCCCCACAGTAAATGTGGATCCACTTAATAGCAGGGCATGATCAATATATCTCTCCAGTGACCAATGAATCTTTCCCTCAGGTAGCCACGAACGAATGGGATCATTCAAACCCACCCGAAAAATGTCCTTCAGTGCCACGTCATTAAAATCAACAAGGTAACACAGTCCACAAAATTCCTCTACATATTCCTCTATAGCCTTGTCTCCTTGACGAAGGCAGAGGAGACGAGATACTGCTGGGTTCATGTTGGCTGATCGTTTCCGCTGGATTCTTGGTAGGCGAAGTATTCTGTAATGAGGACGCTGAGGCGGCGTTTGAATCCAATTGCGGAAGTTTATTACAAATGACAGCACACATAAACGTGGAAACAGGCAGAGGGTCGATTACCAGAAAAGCAGTCCAACAGCATACAACACATAAACGTAATCCAAGCAGCAGAGAGATAAAGCAGGCAGTGGGTCAAATACTGTGAAGTCAGTCCAGAAACAGCAAACAATCCAATAGGGGTAATCCGTAAACTCAAGAGTCCATAAACAAAGCAAGGTAGCAACAGGTAATCCAACAGAGTAAATATAGAAACGCTCGGTAAGGCAGGTGAAACTGGCAATACTTCGCAACCTATGAAGCACATGGTCAGTCTTTAAATACTGCCAAACAGGAAGTGACAGTAGAAGCAGCAGAGGGAGCATGCAGGTAGTACTAGGGTGAGGGCTCCCTCTGCTGGCTTGGCGTTACAATTACATTGCTTTTGTTGTTTTAATAATTGAACATAACATATTGACATAAAGCAAAGATTATTTTTTATTTATTTTTATTTGTTTTTTAATAAAATGCATTAATCATTTTGGAGTTTCCCAAACTTGGCTTAATGTAAGGACTACAGTGGGTTTTTAATTAATTAAATCATAAACGTAAAATAACAATAAATTAAACACTAAAAATGGAAATTTTATATGTTTCACTTGCATGTCAATGTGACCATTAAACAACATCAAAGAACTGTACACATGTGAATTGTTAAATTATTGGACTGTTAACTTTCTCAGTGATATTTCAAGTAAATATTATATTTTAAGGGGTTTGGCTGACAAAAACATTTGGGAATACTTGCGTCACACGAACAAACATTAATAAACATGAAAACAGCAATGACATTTCATGCTCAAAATCATTCAGGTCTAAACTATTTTTGTCCTGACTTCCAGAATCAAGAGTTACTGAAAGTGACTGGATATGATAACGCCATAGTGTTTCATAGCTACACATCACCATTGTTTAGTAACTTGCATAATTATTTAGTTCAGTTATCAATTTGCACAACAATACATTTATTTACACAACATTTGTTGCAGTAGGATTTTTAGAAAGGAAAATTGAATAGAGAACAGAAGAAGAATTAGGGAGAATCAATAAATTCTAAATAATTTACTGCCCTTGTGTGAATAACATGTAATCATGTAATCCATAAAAAGTTACTGTAATCTGATTATGAGCATTTTAAAATGTAATATACTCTAATTATGAGTACTTAATTTTTGGAATCTGATTATGTAATCCATATTACATGTAATCTTTTACTACCCAGCATTGTACAAAATAAACCAGTAAACAAGTTTACCTCATATTGCGGGAAAAATACCCTCCACTCATCATGCTGCTGTAATTTCAGCAATTAAGGCAGAGAGAAAAAGCATATCAACCATTGTTTCAGGCAAAAACACACCCTCTTTTCTTTCACACACAAGCTCAGGATTTACAAATGGTTTTCAAAATGGTCTCAGAATGCCTTACAATAGGAAGGAAATAATTACTGCATTTTCAGTTTGTTCATTTCAATATTTCTGTAAGCCTGAAAATCTTTTCAAAGGCCAGTTTCTCATAGCCCTCCAAAAATGCCTAGATCTTCCTGAAAGCAGTCCCTTCATGCTGCACCTCTGCTGTTTGTCCAGATGGCGAGGAGTGGATGTTTATGACAGTTATCTTAGAACCAGACTGTTAGTCCACTCTGACACCATATACACCCTTGTATTTGGGCCCTTTCCTCCTCACTCATATCACTACTCACCCTTCCTAAAAACCAGAACAATTGATCTAAAAGGCATATCGACTCTTTCTCCACCTCCCACCCACACTTAAATGTTTTTTATAGCTGGCTATGTCACATGGCTGACTGACTGCGTGGGTGGAAGGGTGGATGTGGTGTAAGTATTTTAGGAAAACGTAGAGGAAGAGAGGCACATGTGCAAGCATTAATGATATGCTTATTAATGAGGTGTAAATATTTACTCTGACAATGATTTATGGATATTTACTAAATGATTACTTTTATGGCTTAAAATAACGTAAATGATGTCTCTTACTGAAATATATAGTAGAAAACCAATGAATGATTTATGTTGTTTTAAAAACCCACATCATTTTATAGATATTTTGGACTATGGGATGCCATTTTTTCTTGACATAAAATGGTTGCACTTGGTGAGCTACTGGTGCTACCTGCTGCTAGTTTTACCCCAACACAACTCGGAAAATAAAATACTGATACAATGCCACATTGTGCAGCTTTTGGTTGTAATTTTCAGTCAAAGAGCAACAAGAGAGGTGATGTAAGTCTTCACTGCTTTCCTAGTGATAAGACAAGTAGAAAAGAATGGGAAGATGCCTGTGGATGAATACAATTTCCTAAAGACCCACGTCTTTGTTCTGTCCACTTTAGCCCAGATGCCTATGAGGCTTTTAGTAGACCACAGCTACTGAAAGAGCTTACAAATGACAGAGACAAGAAACAGTAAATGGCATCCTGGCAGGATGTAAACATGCAGACGCTTGTCATGGTGCCGCAGCCACTGAAGGAGTTTCTCTGCGCAGATTTCACTCAATATCCGAGGTGTTTAAAAAAATCAATGGTACTGCTCTTGATTAAAGCCTATGCTTATATCTATTGCCACCTGTAAGCTCTTTCAGTAGCTGTCATCATCATATCAGTATTTTATTTTCTGAATAGTGTATTCTGCATTGTATTGCTGTAAAAATAACAACCATTTGTGACCCTGGACCACAAAATCAATCTTAAGCAGCACGGGTATGTTTGTAGCAATAACCAAAATTACCTTGTATGGGTCAAAATGATCAATTTTTCTTTTATGCTAAAAAAATCATTAGGATATTAATTAAAGGTCATGTTCCATAAAGATATTTTGTAAATTTCCTAACGTAAATATATCAAAACTTAAGTTTTGATTAGTAATATGCATTGCTAAGAACTTCATTTGGACAACTTTAAAGACAATATTTTCAGTATTTTGATTTTTTTGCACCCTCAGATTCCAGATTTTCAAATAGTTGTATCGGACAAATATTGTCCTATCCTAACAAACAATACAGTGGAATGCTTATTGATTCAGATGTATAAATCTCAATTTCAAATCTGAATTTCAAAAAATTGACCCTTATGACTGGTTTTGTGGTTCAGGGTCACATGTGATGCCAACGAAATATTGGTGCCCCTCATAGTCCAAAATATGTATAAAACAATGTGGATTTTTTTAAATAACGTAAATCTTTTATGGGTTTTCTACTATGTATTATAGTAAGACGCCTCATTTACATTAGATTAAGCCATAAAAGTCTTAATACCCAGGGTTCACTTTTAATCCAGCCACTTGTATTTAACACATAAACAACATCAAAACTCTAAAATCTCTTATAACTGAGCAGAAGTGCAAGTAATAATTGTGATGAGTCAACTGGATAGAAAATCTTTTTTCCCCCTCTTTTTAAGATGATCTTATGTTATTAAACCATTTTTTCAGCAGTGGGTGAACACGAAAACATTTTAAAGCACATTATCATGATTTTTTTAACAGCAACTGCCAATGACACATGTAAGTCATGATTCTTGTGCCATGCACATACATTTTGTTCTATTTAAATAATGCATAAAACTTTTAAAACTACAAGACATGCAAAATGTGTTGTGTACTCTATTGAAACCTGGGCTGGTGTAATGATTTCTGCTGACAGACAGACTCACAGGTTAAACAATGCTGATAGCCAATCTAGCCTCCCACTCTTAGTGAGTAAGTGTACTGATCTAATCGGACCGGCCTCCAGGCAGAAGCCGTCAGTCATCTTACTTCCGGCTCTTGTGTAGGCTGAACCATATACGGAGCTGCTGGATTGGATTTTTTTTCTGTTTTATGCTCCTTTCCTATTCTCATCTGTCTTCGGCCAGCTGAGTGGAAAATACACTATCCCTGGCATAATAAGATTAAACATCCTAATAAGATTAAATAAGATCAAAACGTTTTTAAGTGAGCCTCCTGTTTCCGAAGATGCATCTCTTTGAATTAGTAAAGCAACAAGTGTACATTTCAATCAGCTGAATGTAAAAGCACTTCACCTCTGGCTCAGATTTCACTCACTGTCTGCTTGTTTCTTGTTTTATAATGGCAAGTCTTAACTGCAACGTCTTATGAGCTGTTCAACCTCATTTACTTCATATCAATTGCATTTGTAATACTCTGTGCTTGCTGCATTTGCTTTCTTTCGTTTCCTTGATTTCATGCTGAAACGTGACCTGGATGCTTCACCCAACATTAGTAACTATACAGATCAATTTTCCCACATCAGGCATCATACAACATATGCAGCCTTCCATTATGCCTACAATTGCACTTGTGCCTGCCAAGCAATACAGGCTCTCACATTCGCATCTCGCTGTTTAGTCAACAGCCAACATTACAGATAAGCTGTCATTATTGTTGTCAGAAATAAAGGATGGTGCATCTGCAAGGGCTCTGACCCCTATTAGTGCTCATTATTATTTTTATAAACCACCGGCATTAGCTGAAATTGAAATGCTAACCTTAGTTTAGTTTCATTACAGTTGCTGCACACTCGTTTCTTGTAGTTTTTGAATGAGGCTGTTTTACACATGCTAGCCTTTTAGGTATGTGCAACTATATATATATATACATATATATATATATATATATATATATATATATGGATGCTATGTGCAGTGTTTGAATTAGAATGAAGAGAGTTTGAATTGAAGATTTTGAACAGTAACATGCTAGTTATATATCATGTTGTCCGCTTTTGCAGCAAAATATGCTTACACAAGACAGGATGTGTTTTCGATGCATTTGTTCAAACATGTTTCTTCTAACATTCACCTCATCTGAGATTACTCAGGCCGATAGTCATGTCCCATGACTCAAGCCATTGGTTTATGTTGCTGCTCAAAACACACAGCAATGCATGATAGCATCATAGAACCAGTGTTTCATTTCAGAGAAATGTTTAACTTATACTTGTATCTGCATATTAAACCAGCAGAACAGAAAGTATTTTAACATCAAAGACATCTCAATCTGACAGACCAGATTAATATTTTGTGCATGTCATTATTCAGTAATGAAGAAGAGGCATAATGTGTGGATTTGGCATTTGTTAACTATTGCTCATTGTTTAATTATCTTTTTGTCTCTATACTGTGACAGACTGCAGCTGTCAAATCCTAATGGCTGAATTGCTTTCAACAATACGCTATAGAAGCACTAGCGCTGCACAGCCTCATGCCTTTACATTTCTTTATTCTAGTGCATTTTAGGCTTATCCACAACTCATGTTGCTTTTATGAAAGTATATTTATTTATTTGTTATGTTTTGTTTGAGAAGCGTAGGTGAGGGTGGCAGCACTGAATACCAAGCAGTGATAAAGGTCACAAATCAGTGGCTTTTATGTGAATTCAGAGACAAGACGCTCTTCATTCTTGAGTAGTCTGGGATATTTTGAGACAACATGCACTCACTTCTGTAGACCATTAGGTCTAACAGAAGAATTGACTGCAATTCTTTTTATTAGTCCTCAGCACTACAAAGGTTTTACTGAATGTATTTGTTCTGAGCAAATACTGCAGTAAAGCTGATCTGTGATCATCCTCTATGTTACATTTATTAATATTAATATTCATATTAATATTAATATTAATATTAATAATACATAATATATAATCGTAATATATAGATGTTATAGAAAATAATACTTTTATTTAGATTTAGCAAGGATGCTTTAAATGAATCAGAAGTGATGATAAAGACATTTATAATGATACAAAAAGTTTCTATTTCAGATAAATGCTGTTCTTCTGAACATTCTATTAATCAAAGAAACTATTGTAATTCTACTCAGCTGTTTTCAACATAATAATAATAATAATAAAATTTTGAGCAGCAAATCAGAATATTAGAATGATTTCTGAAGGAACGCGTGACTGGAGTAGTTATGCTAAAAATTCAGCTTTGAAATCACAGGAATAAATTACATTTTTAAATATATGCAAATTGAAAGCAGTTATTTTAAATACTAAATATATTTCAGAATTTTACTGTTTTTGCTGTACTTTGGATTAAATAAATGCAGGCTTGGTGAGCAGAAAAGTACTTACTGTTCAAAATCTTTTGACTGGAAGTGTATAAACCCAGAATATCCACTGATTTCACTTTTCCTCATGATTTGGCTAATGTATGCATTAATTTGTTAATGTATGCATATTAAGTCACTGAAACTATAATCTTACAGTCATGTTGGACTTTGGAGCCATATGCTCTAAGCACCATGTGCACTGCCTACGGGACAGGAAGCAAAGCATGCTGTGTGAAATAAAAGCAGAAGGGTTCATAACACGACAAACTAAAGAAGCAAAACCTTATATCAGTGATCTCCCTATATATGTATTCAACTTTAATTTTACTTTTATATTTTTTACACAATACTGTGCTTGTGCCATTTTTTTTATTACTATTATTATTATTTTTTTAAATAAATACCTCAGAGTTTGATATTTTCCTTTTAATTTAGTCATGTTCATTGATTTTTAACTATGACTAATGTGTCCAAATAGTGATTGGGGCCACTTTGTGTGCCCTTGAAATGCTTGAATTATATCTGGTATGCACAGACCTAATGGGAACTAATTAGATTTTATAAAAACGCCTGTAATAGTCTATTTCTTAGAAAAAAAAACTTATTTTAATTTCTCATTAAGACTCGGCGCCTAGGGAGCAGACCCTCATAAACCTACACAGGTGCAGATGAAGCGATGAAATGTGGCATGGATAGCACTTAATCAAACCTGGGAACTTCACCAAATTGCTATTTTATGCAATCTACACGAATCTTAATGGAACTGTTTAAAATCATTTCCATCTTGCTCCTTTTCACTCACGCTGCACATATGAACGTCTATGTTCTGCAGCTATTAAAACCCTGTTATAGTTAACTGCATTTGATGATCTTTTGCTTCCATTTTCATCACGTCTTTCCAGCAACATGATTTGCATGCATTTATGTCAGCCTCTGTGAGACTTTGTGGATTAAATGACACACTTGGCACATTTAAATTGAGGTAATTAGGCTTAAAGTTGAGGAAGAATCTATCAGAATTAAACTACTTGTTTGGTCTCTTAGAAACACTGCAGAATACAGGCAAGAAAAGTACAGTGAAATGTTCCAAGTCAGAAGCACAGTTAAAACTTTCTATAGCGGTGACCAGTTTATGCTAATATGATTTGGAGAGTTTTGCTACAGTCCTCTCAGAGAAGATGATTTCAATCTGACGATGCATCAAAAACATGAATTAATTTCCATAATAATACAGAAATGTCAACATGACATAAAACCAGATGAATGAATAAAAGCGACCATTGTTATGCTGTCACATCAATACACTGAAGGAATAATACTTCTGTGAAACCATATATCAGAGGATACCAAGCTCAAGAGGCAAGAGAGATGGTGGAACCTAATGACAGATATATTTATTCGAAACAGCACAAAGATAGAAGCAGGTAAGAGTCTTTGATCAGTTGCCAGACTACACGTTGTCTACAATGGTACAAGAAACAGAAAATAAACCAAACTTCAATAAAAGTCCAAAATGAGGCAATACAGAAAAAACATTATCTTTGCTTTCACCAGAATGATAAGCAGCACACACAGAGAAACATACAAGATGAGAGCAGACACAGGAGGATGCTTATATAGATGATGCTGGAGAAGAAATCACTGGGAAACAGACAAGCAGTGGATACATTTCACAGGTATGGTAGTCTATATCCTTGACAAGATCAGACCCTGATTGACTAGTGGTGTGTGCTTTTATAGTGCTCTGATTGGGGTGGTGATGATAAACGGGTGCAGGTGATCAAAATCCAGTGAGCTTTGTGCATTGAGGAGGAGACTGGTGTGATAAGCCTTATTTGGACGGGACTAGTTTTACAGGGGGTCGTTAGAGAAATTTCTGTTTCACAGACGTAATTTGCGATTTTAATCCCATCTGAATCTGCCTTGTCTGTGTTTTTCTAACACAACCTCTGTAGTAATTCTAGAGCAAATAACCTACTGTCTTTTGGCAAACTCAGTGATGCTCAGCGAAAACTAATCCCACCAAAATGCAAATGTCTATGATTTCTGATATTTAATAATAATAATAATAATAATAATAATAATAATAATAATAAAATCAAGTGCCAGATCACGTAAACTACTGTAATATCAGCGTCAGGTAAGATTACACGTTCATTTCTACACTCAATTGCATAATGTTTTAATTACACATGTACTTCTATGAATAGATAAATAAAACATGGGTTTACTACAAATAAATAAAAATAATAAAATAGTTTCACTCATTAAATATGGTTTTACTTACCATTTAGCTTAATGGCATTTGTAGTAAAACTGTGGTTATACTATGGTAATCAACAGTGGTGGGCAAGTTACTTCCAAAATGTAATACATTATATATTACTAGTTACTATCTTTTAAAAATTAATTAGTTACATTACAATATTACTGTCTCTGAATTGTAATGCATTGTGAGTTACTTTTGAGTTACTTTCACCAAAATATCCACAGAAGTATTACTAGTCATTATAAAATACCAAAACGTAGTTTATTGCTGCTCATTATACATCCAGTGGAGGGTAATGAGGTAGGTCTATATAGCATAAAATTACAAAATCATATTTAGATAGGCTATCGGCATGTAGGTCTATTAACGTTACTTGTAGTTTAGGTTAAACACAGATAAGCACAAAATTATTACATTTATAAATAACGCTGGTAAATAAAGCAAAATGTTATAATGTACAAACAATAAACACAATACCTAGCCTATCTTTCTGTGCAGCGAACAGTCAAGTCGAATGCACCTAAAAATCCAATTGACAACCTTGCGGCCGTGGGGCCCTTCCCTTAAGGCAGGGTCCTAGGCGACCCTCTGTATCGCCTGTTGGACAGGCCGGCACTGATTCTCATTTTTTTCTCTGATGAAATGAATAAAACAGTGTGCCCATCTCACACATGTAGAATCCATCTCGGCAGTCATCTTAACCATCGAATTCCAGCAACAGGAAATAGACAAACTATTTTACACACAGGTTTTTTTTCTCTGGTGCTGTTTTGTGGTGTTGGTAAATTCACCACTTAATTTTGAGTTAAAATATGTTGTAACTTGTGTTAATGAGATTGTAACGAGTAATAATATTACCCAAATTTTATTAGTAATGCATTATATTACTGTGTTACAGCAAAAAGTAATATACTACTGTAATATTATTATTACACGGAATCTCTGCAACGTCCATATGTACAAAACAGACCTTCCCACCTCTGTAATAAACATGGAGATGTTATGCAGCGTTCAAGTCCTCCTGGGATGTTCGTACTTAGGTATTGACAAGTCGTCAT
Organism: Labeo rohita; assembly: GCF_022985175.1. Lineage (NCBI taxonomy): Eukaryota > Metazoa > Chordata > Actinopteri > Cypriniformes > Cyprinidae > Labeo > Labeo rohita. Next base: position 27,544,155 of record NC_066880.1, on the reverse strand, counting down.
TACGACGTCAGGTGTGTTCAAGTCACTTTGGATAGAACAAGATGGCGATTTACTTTTTTGACATAAAATTCAATGATTTTGTTTAACTCTGCATCTACAAAATGAACAAATTCAAACATATTTTCGAAAACTAGTCCCGTTCGAATAGGACTTTTAGACAATATTTTTCCATTGCTAGCTTTTAATTTTTATTTCTTCTGAATTATTTTATATAAATGCTGAATCCTTTTGGTAAGGAACCAGGGGCAACAACAACAGACAATAACACTGTTTCTGGTGGCTACCTCTGGTAGAGGGTTTGCACTTACCTACATCATGATTTGGTCAGTTACCCAGATGCGCGGCCATACTCGCAATACTTGAATGTAAACAATAGCATGGATTGCACTGAATATGTTCTTCTGCTAATATATGCTGTCTGAACCACAGAAAAAATGTGTGGAAGCTGCTAAATCATGATATGAAATGATAAGAACAAACACAATTGTTGTCAAGATTCTAGCCCTGGAAATCCTGGTTCAGTTTGGCCAACCACAAACACATTTTTTCCTCAGACAGTTTTTTGCACTCTTCTCCCTGATTTGTTATAACTTTTGGCAGTCTATCATACTCCACATGTTCTTCCTGGTCCGACCGATTAGTACAGCCCAAAACATGACAATAACTGATCATTTTCAGCAGCAATAATCAATTATGCAAGTTTTGTTCAGTTCAGTGGAATTGTTTACGTTGAGAGCCATTAATAAGGCCGTATGACGATGCATCGCGAAAACACTCTATACAGCATTTTAATATTCCCAAGAGCAGGGGAGACAGTGAACTACAGTGATGATATTCATATTGCACATGCTTTATTGGCCCCTCATCCTTCCTGGAAGAAATTAACCACACGTGAGCACACCTTCTACAAAAAATCATTTTCATGGTAAAAAAAAGTATTTTTTTAAAGATCAGATTTTTGGTCATAGTTTCTAAGTTGTTTGTGTGACGCATTGTAAAAACATAACAGCCAATTTACCTTATTGAAGACCCTGTCTGTGCCCCAATAAAATAAAGAAACAGCAAAACGATAATTAAGAATGATTTAATTACATTTTAATGACAACAGGGGACAGTTGCAACATTTTACTTTGTCTGTTCAAGTGTACATTGTTTGTATATTAACATATGAAGAGTTCAGATGCAAAACCAGCTAAAAGCCATCTCGGTCAAAAATGAGATAATGATACTGAGTGAATGCTCTCGACACATATGTGTACCGGTACTTCCATAGGAACCTATACATCTGAGCCTGATAAAAATGCATTTTTTAAAGAAAGACGTCAGATGAATTTAGCTGGTTTTGCATCTGAACTCTTCATATGTACACGTTGCAGCAATGTGGGTGAGTAGCTAACAGATTTGGCTTTATTGTATTAATTTTTTTCTAATACAAACAGTCTCTGAGAAACTAAAGGAAATGGAAAAAGTGTTGCAACTGTCCCTGCTCTCGCCTATTGATATACAGCCCAGCAACACTGGGACCTTTGACTGTTTGTCTGTGTTTGTTTGTTCCAGACAAACTGTTAGTCTGTGTATTAGTGCTGGGTACTTTTAGTGTCTCTTTCTCATCTATCATCTTTCCCATTATTAGAGCTTAAAGGTAGTGTATGTGATATTGGAGAGGTGAGCAATAGCAAGCAAGCTTTGAAAGCATAATCTCTCACCCTCTCTGCATAATCAGTCTTTAAAGCCACGCTAGATCAGAGGCACAAACAGACATACGTTGACAGGCAGGTAGGACAGCCTATCATAGCCCTCAGACTGAGAGATATCATTGGATGAACATTTTATGGTCCTACGCCTTTCACAGACAATATATAAATACATTTAGGACAATTAGTGATTACTATCTGCATGTGAAGAGACTTTTAATAAGAAAAATAAAAAAAATGTTTTTAAACCAAATCACCTACCCTGCCTCTAATGTAGGGAGACTTTATCCTTAAGTTCCTCTCATATATTCCCTGCCTTCTAATCACAGCTTAGTATAAGTCAATCAGAGTTGGCCATAGGGACACAAGATGCTCAGAACAGATTGAAAACCTGCCAATCATAGTAAGCCTGACACTTTTGGTTAAAGAAAAAAACAAATCATTAGGTGTTCTATATTTGTCTAATAATGCATAATAATTGTTATAATAATAATTGTCTAATAAATGTATAAGCAAACCATCACTTTCTATTATAAATAAATCAGGATTATGTTTCTCTAATATTTCACATTGCTCACAGTAAAAAAATCTCTTATTTTCAAAGGGATGTTGCCATCCCTTCCTTTAAACTACTTCTTTGCTTCAGTTAACACATGATCTCTTATAAAACCCCTGAGCCTCCGGTTTCTTCTGGAAGCAGTGAACAAATGTCACAATGCCCGCACAGATCATGACAGGAAGATCAGCTAACAAGGAGAAAAACAGACCATAAAAGTCCATTTTTCCTCAGAGACATGCTTTTTCCGCTTAACCACACTGAATGTTAAGAGTTTGTGAGCCACTTGAGAATCTCATTAAGCCGGGTTGCTGTCTACACTTTCAATTTATGGAAATTAAGTTGGTGATAAGTGTCAGGTGGTCTCTCATGGGTTAGTGAGTACAGAGAATAAATAGACCTCTATGCCTTTATTAAAATCTAAATTTCTAATGAATAACTGGATAAATGTATTGTGTGTGTGGGTATATATATTCCACATTTTTACAATTTAAATGTGATATGATCTTCATATAACCAAAAGTAAAAAAGTGCCCATAGCTCAGGAAACATTATCTAACAGTGATGTAGTTCATGTCAATTTATTATTTATATATATTTTACCACAATATTTTAATGTCATTTACCACTTTTTTTTTTTTTTACTGAAGTACATTATATTAATATACTTACTGTAGCAAACACACACAGAGAATATGTAATACTTTAGCTCAGACACAGTAATACATCAAGGTCACCACTATATTCGCATATATAACAGTGTCTCAGGGTCACACATGAATATACCCAAAGGTTTACTTGCTTTGTACTCCTTTGATATTTCAAAAGAGCGTAGCACAAGGTCACTGCTCATAATGGATTTCTGGAAGTGCTTTTAGTGTAACAGTAACTCAATATTCTTGTAATAAAACACAAAGACAGACATCAGAAAGATCTCAGTAAGGTGAAATGACTCCATATGTAACATCCATAACCAAACGGCAAGAGATAATAGAGGAGCAGTATGTGCATTTCCATTTTCCATTGCATTTTCATTTTCCATAATGTATTCTAACCCCAGAGTCTGCTGTGTTTAGAGGGCGCATCCAGTGAGTGCAGCTGATGGTAAGATTTATTTCTGCATCCCTCTGCACCTCAACCCTGCTGACCTTCACATGGCACATTCACATCACATATTTAGACTTAAGTCTATAATATATTTTTAAACAGCAGATTTTGTTCTGTTGTTTTTCGAGAGGAAATTAACTTTAAAATTACACTTGCAGGTTTTAAGATAAAGAGCTCCAAATTCAAAATTCTTGAATTCAATTTTACAAAATTCAGATATAAATTTAAATTATACTATATATGGTCTATACTACAAAAAATCAGTTTGAATTCACATTGTGTGTTTTAACATTTCACCATTATTTATTTATGCATGGCACCACAAAATTAAATTCTGCAGTGGTTGCTAAACCCCAAGTCTAAAAATAACACTGGGCAGTGGAAAAATGATGCCACATTTTGATTGCTTCTTCAGTCAGTGTATTCACTTCACCTACCTGCAAGAGAAATTCTTAAACTGTCAGTGATTTAAGGCTGAAGGAACAGGATCTCAATGAAACTTTAAATGGCTTTATGTTAAAACAAATCAGCTAACAAGAGAGATATGATAAAAAATAATTATTATTTCAGCCTGGACACTCAATTCACCTGAGTCCTTTTTTAAATTAATTCCCGTAATTGAAGGAAATGGTGTTGCCAAACTATTCTAATAATATAGTACATGAGTCAAGCCTTGTATATATCGCTATAGAACATCATTTACTGTAGCCTCATTACCTCCCATCACCACACATCAATTAACAGTCACAGGCACTGGCTTGAATTCACTATTACACATTAAATGCAATTAGATGCATTCATTTGCAAAGTAAATTCAAGCTTAAGCTTATCAAAACATTATCAGTGAAAGAAGCAGACTTTTTTGTCAAGCAACTTTATTAGTTGCATATATCCTCAGAGAAACAGCATTTTTGATAGATTGACAGTTCTTATACAGTGATTTATAGTAATTAGGACAAACAGTAATCATCATACAATTCAGTGTATTCGGTTGAATATAGGTTATTACTTTGGAGATTTGGTAGGCAGGTTAGTAGGCAGCAAGTATGCGCTTATAAGGCACAAATGAAGGATATTTAGTGTTGATACTGATTGTCCTCTTTTACAACTATGGTTATAATTCACCAAAATGCAACAGCATGCTGTAAATGACCCTGTTTTGGTTAAAAATTACACATCCAATTGAGAAAACAAACAGTGCAGACAGGAAAAAAACAATGATGTTCATATAGTGCCATCTGCTGGTACAACAAGCAAATACTTTGTAAGCTCTCATACAGGTAATAATTGTCTTGATCTTTAACAAATGCAAGACAGTAATAAAATTGCATTGCTCTTAAGGTGTTGCTTTCAAAATAAGTTACTCT